>NW_024401159.1:0-130059 GCF_905171765.1 Bufo bufo
ACGCCAGATAAACTAACTTGGCCTTTTTTAAATAAAAAAAATTCCCTCACTGGAATACTTTCAGTCTTTTGACTGTATGGATTACAGATGGAATGACTGTTATATGTGAGTACCGCTTTCTTTGACAGATTCTAGTATGGGTACATATATGTTTTCCCAACCCCAGCACATTAGTTTGCTAATTCCAGATGTATGAAACGCAGGCCTAACTGTATCTAGTATATTGAACGCCAGATAAACTAACTTGGCCTTTTTTAAATAAAAAAAATTCCCTCACTGGAATACTTTCAGTCTTTTGACTGTATGGATTACAGATGGAATGACTGTTATATGTGAGTACCGCTTTCTTTGACAGATTCTAGTATGGGTACATATATGTTTTCCCAACCCCAGCACATTAGTTTGCTAATTCCAGATGTATGAAACGCAGGCCTAACTGTATCTAGTATATTGAACGCCAGATAAACTAACTTGGCCTTTTTTAAATAAAAAAAATTCCCTCACTGGAATACTTTCAGTCTTTTGACTGTATGGATTACAGATGGAATGACTGTTATATGTGAGTACCGCTTTCTTTGACAGATTCTAGTATGGGTACATATATGTTTTCCCAACCCCAGCACATTAGTTTGCTAATTCCAGATGTATGAAACGCAGGCCTAACTGTATCTAGTATATTGAACGCCAGATAAACTAACTTGGCCTTTTTTAAATAAAAAAAATTCCCTCACTGGAATACTTTCAGTCTTTTGACTGTATGGATTACAGATGGAATGACTGTTATATGTGAGTACCGCTTTCTTTGACAGATTCTAGTATGGGTACATATATGTTTTCCCAACCCCAGCACATTAGTTTGCTAATTCCAGATGTATGAAACGCAGGCCTAACTGTATCTAGTATATTGAACGCCAGATAAACTAACTTGGCCTTTTTTAAATAAAAAAAAATTCCCTCACTGGAATACTTTCAGTCTTTTGACTGTATGGATTACAGATGGAATGACTGTTATATGTGAGTACCGCTTTCTTTGACAGATTCTAGTATGGGTACATATATGTTTTCCCAACCCCAGCACATTAGTTTGCTAATTCCAGATGTATGAAACGCAGGCCTAACTGTATCTAGTATATTGAACGCCAGATAAACTAACTTGGCCTTTTTTAAATAAATAAAAAATTCCCTCACTGAATACTTTATGGCTTTTCACTGTATGGATTACAGGTGGACTGGTATTAGTAGGGGTGACACAAGCACACCCAAGTCCCTGATGTAGGATTTCTATGGCACAGACCACTATTACAAGTGATTAATGGACGTTGGGAGAGATTGTGCTGCAGCACTAGTCCCAAGATGGCCGCCGCCTATCAGCCCAGTAACATGTGCCACAAAATGGTCTGCACAACCTTTAAAAAAAATAGCCTTGGACTGTGCTGCTAAATCGCTATTGGTCTGAATCCCAGGTGTAGATGTCTGACTTGTTTGGAGCTTTGGAATGCACACTGTGGCAGCTTCTGCTGCAGCACTACAAGTCGCAAATGGCGGCCGGCGGTCAGCCCAGGTACATGTGGATGGAAAAATCACTCTGGCCACTCTAAAAATAGCCAATCCCTATCAAAAAAGCAGCTCAGCTGCAGTTGTTCAGATGAATCACAGGTGGAGGAGAGAAATTTGCTTCCAGTTATTCAATTATCCCTGCCTATTCTCGCCCTAGCATCAGCTGCGTCTATCCCTGTTCTATTCACATCGGGAGTGAGCACGTCCCGACGTGCGCACAAGCTTATAAAGAGGCTGAGTCACATGCTGCACTTGGCCAATCACAGCCTTGCCAATAGTAGGCATGGCTGCGATGGCATCTTAGGGCAAGTAGTATGATGCATGTTGATTGGCTGCTTTGCAGCCTTTCAAAATGCGCCAAAATACATGCCGAACGACGAACCCGAACCCAAACTTTTACAAAAAAGTTCGGGTTCGGGTCCGTTTCACGAACACCCCAAAATTCGGTACGGACCCGAACTATGCTCGAACTGTTCGCTCAACACTACTCTTTACTGTACAGCAAAATAGGAATTGTAGTACATCTAACAATAGCAAAACATAGTTCCAACTGTACACAGTGCAATTCTCTCCCAGTTAGCAGTGTATGCATTTAGACAAGGATATGAGTTATGGTCCTCTTTGTACACTTTGTTGCTAAAGTCTCAACAAAATCTATGGCTGGCGACAGTACCTTGGCTGTAATGGCTATAATGTCCATTGCAGGATACAGGGGTTTGATGGAGCATCTGGCCAGGGTGTGTCCAGGTGTGAAGGGTGTCTTAACAGTGTCCCTCAGTGTAGCAACGTCTGAATGGCTGTAGTCACAGATTACCTTGCCAACTCCAATGCTTGGCTATGCAGATTCTAAGATCTTCTTTACTCTCCTTTTCTCTTTTTCCGTGGATCTTGCAGAGATCTGTTAGTCTAGTGTGTTTCTTGGGCCTAAGAGGAGGGAGCATTAGGAAAAAATGTCTTCCTTGCTGAACTCTCACTAATCACCCGCCAAACTGAGCTGGGGGCAGATCCTGGTTACCACCCAATCTCCTGCAAAGGACTAAGCCAGGATTAATAAACCTTGGCTGGGCCATCTATACATGGCTAAGCTGGGTTTTAAATATAGAAATACAATACTGTACATACCATAAAATTAGATTAAAGAACAAACCATTCGCAGATACCCCCTGCTCTGTGGGGCTGCAAGGAAAAAGTGCTAACCCATTATCTATAGTCTGTACATTATTACATACAAAATGGCCGCTGTCATGTTGAGACACTGTTTGTGATGTCATGATTAGAACCCTGGCAGATGACTCTGTTTCTTTTTTTTATATTGACAATTTTTATTGTTTTACTTGTAACATACAAACAAAGCAATGGTCAGAAACATTGCACAAGTGATCGCAGGTGTACAATCTTATTAGACCAAGTAATTTTACATTTCCATCTTTGTTGAAATAAAGTAGAACAATTAAATAAAATAAATTAAAATAAAACATAAAGAGGGCCCTTAAGGTCCTAAAAAGATAGGTGGAGCAATAATGAAGAAACATTTTACATAAATGCACTCTAACTGCTTTTTAGATATGTCTCTGCAATAAAGGGTACTGATGTGTCAGCAATTATAAATCAGGAGTTGTATAAAAGATGTAGGACTAGAATAATATTTAGATGAGGTCTATATAGCATGGATTGGGTAGCAGAATCTATGTGAATTTTCTATATTCTCTCCAAGGGGCCCAAATTTGAAGAAAGACATGCCTGGTACGCTGTTCCTAATGAGAAATCTCTTCTAGACGATAAATTTGATCAAGTCTATTAATCCAATGTTCTAGACAAGGGACATCAGTTGACAACCAGAGTTTAGGAATTAGTAGTCTGGCTGCTACTATCATGAAAGAGAAAAGTATTGTTTTGCGGGATTTGGATATTCCAATACCAAGACTGAGTAATAAAATCTCAGGGGTGCAAGGGAAGGAGGTCTGGCAAATTTGGTTACTGAGTTTGACAATCTCAGACCACCATGGCTGGATAAGATAACACGACCACCATATGTGGAAAAAGGAGCCCCTCTCTTTACAACACCTCCAACAGGTATCAGTGTAATGTGGATTGTAAAGACAAGTCTTATCTGGGGTTTTGTACCAGCGCATCAGTATTTTATAACTGTTTTCTTGAATCAGAATACATCTAGATATCTTATGTGGGGTTATCAAGATCTTTAATATTTCAGGGGGAGACAATTTACGTTGTAAGTCTTTTTCCCAGAGTCCAATCGCAGCAGGTTTAACAGCGGAGGGCGGAGATTTAAGTTGTTTATAGATACTAGATATAGCTTTGGAGGGATATATAGAAGTTCCAATCATCTTGTCAAACCCAAGAAGGTCTTGAGCGGAAGAGGTTTTTTTTGCAATAAGGAGCGATTCCTTTCTAATAAAGTTTAAAAGGAAAGGGTTTTTGAGTGTAACCTTGAGAAGGTCACAAATATCTTGATCCGAAAGGATACCTCCATCTTCCTTAAACAGTTTTGAAACCTCCATCTCTATTTTTTCAAGAGCGGGGGGGCAACTGTCTCTTAGTTCTTTGGGAGCTAGGGTAATCACGTCTTTTATAGAGATGAAAGGAGAAGGAAGGGTTAGGGCCCCCATGTTAGCCAAGAACCACCCCCAGACTTTAAAGGTGTTCCTGATAAAGGAGTTCGGAATAGAGCTGAGGACCGGGGGGGGGGGGCCTGTTGGCCAAAATGAGGGCCCTAATAGGGGAAGGTAGAAAAGCGTTCTCTAGTACTAACCACGATTTATGGGGGGGATTCCTGATCCAATCCACTACTCTTGCAAGTTGAATGGCTTTCATATATGTCTCTGGGTCAGGGAGTCCGATACCTCCCCTGGATCTTGGTTTTGTTAGAGTTTCAAAAGAAATACAAGACTTCTTCCCCTGCCATATAAATTTACGTATATTCTTGTTAAGGGAGGAAAAATAGGATTTGGGGATTTCGATAGGAAGTACCTGCATCAAATATGTAAGTCTAGGTATTACCAGGGACATAAGGATGTTTTTTCTCCCAAACCAGGATAAATAAGGAAAATTAAGGGAGTCTAATTGAGTGATTATGGAAGCTAGAAGAGGTTTATAGTTAAGTTTAAATAAGTCTCCAAGAGAAGGGGATAATTTCACTCCTAGATATGTCAACTGTTGGGTATGCCAATTAAAGGGGGATTTGTTTTGGAGAGATGTGAGGCTATGTGGGGAAAGGCCCATGTGAATTATTTGGGATTTAGTTGCATTTATTTTGAAGTTTGATAAAGAGCCAAAATAATTGAGGTTAGATAAAATTATAGGTATAGATTTAAGTGGGTTGGTAGTGATTATTAAGAGATCATCTGCAAATGCAGCAAGCTTAAATCCATATCCATTAATCTGTAGGCCTTTGATGTCAGGGTCTTGTCTAAGGGATTGTAATAGGGTTTCCATAACCAGGACAAAGAGAAGGGGGGAAAGTTGGCATCCCTGTCTTGTTCCATTGCTAATGGGGAAGCTAGAGGATAATGTGTCATTGACCGACACAGACGCCGAAGAGTGGGTATACATGGAGAAAATTGCATTAATAAATGGTGTAGGTATTTGAAATTTCGACAGGGTTAGAGAGATGTAAGTCCAATCCACCCTATCAAATGCCTTTTCGGCGTCTGTGCCAAGCAAAACCTAGGGGGAGGATCTATGGGAGGCGTAGTATAAGGCATTTAATACTTTAGTGGTATTATCTTTGCCTTCTCTGCCTCTGACAAAACCCACCTGATCTGAGTGGATCAATTGAGGCAATAGGCACTGCAATCTAGTGGCTAGCATTTTTGAAAGTAATTTAAGGTCCACATTTAAGAGGGAAATGGGGCGAAAATTTGAGCATAAGGTGGGATCTTTGCCTTGTTTAGGGATAACTGTAATAATGGCTTTTGTCATATCTGCAGTAAGTGGATGTTTGTCTAAAGCCAGGTTGTAGACTGGGAGCAAAAAGGGGAGGAGAATTTCTTTAAAAGTTGAGTAATAGGTTATGGGAAATCCGTCTGGGCCTGGGCATTTTCCTTTAGGGGTCGATTTAATGGCAGCTAATAATTCTGGAATGGTAAATGGTTTGGACAGGGATTCTTTTTGGGACATAGATAATGATGGCAGTTTAAGGGAAGATAGGAAGATATTAATGTTAGAGTTCCTGTCCAGAGAGGGGTCTGGGAGTATAGTAGGGGGGAGATTGTACAGAGACTCATAGAACTTCTTAAATTGGTCTGCAATTTCTTTTGCTTTATACAGGAGAGTGTTTTGAGGCGATCTAATGCTTTGTATATAACGGGCGGTTTTTCTCTGTTTAATTCTCTGCATTGCGAACTTAGATGCCTTATTTCCATGTGCAAAGACCTTCTGTTGTGCAGACAGGTAATATTTAGCAGATTTCTCATTAAGAAAGTTCTTTAGTTCTGTCCTGAGGGAGGTGAGTTCTGAGAGATGTTGGGCTAACAGAGATTGTTTATGTGCTTTTTCCAAAGTATGGATTTTAGATAGTAAGTTGGAGAGTTTTTTCTCGGATTGTTTTTTAAGAAAGGAACATAAGCTAATTAGTCTGCCCCTAATAAAGGCCTTGTGGGCATCCCAAATTATTTGAGGTGATATATCTTTAGTGTTGTTGATAGAGAAGTATTCTTCTAGAAAGGAGGAGATTTGGGTTGTATGTTTAGCATTACCTAGTAAGGATTCGTTAAATCTCCAGTTCGATTTTCTATTAGATCTATTGGGTGGGTGTATATCGCAGAATATAGGGGAATGATCAGATAGAGTTATATCTCCTATCCTGGCGAGTGAGCATAACTGAAGGTGTTCTTTTGAAATAAGGATATAATCAATCCTACTATAAGATTTATTAGAGGAAGAGTAAAAAGAGTAAACAATGGGGGTTAAGGCAGCGCCATACATCAGTTACTCCAAGGTTTGAAAGTTTAGTTTGGAGGAAATTAAGGGCTTTTTGGGAAGTAGTTGATTTTTTGGAGGTGGTGTCTAGAAGCGGGTTGAAAGTTAGGTTAAAATCTCCAGCCATTATCAGTGTGCCTTCTCTGTGAATTTCTACTAGGTCTATTAACGTGGAAAGCCAGGTGATCTGTTCCGTATTTGGGGCATATACATTTACTAAGGTATATAGAGAACTTCCTATTAGACCTTTGAGTATGAGAAATCTGCCTTCTGGGTCTTGTATATGTGAATTATAATTGAAAGGGAGGTTTCTATGGAAGCCAATACTGACTCCCCTCGAGGCGGCACCCCCAGCTCCACAGTGGTACCAAGTGGGAAATTTAGAGAAAGAAAGATTGGGGTAACTTCCATGTTTAAAGTGTGTTTCCTGGAGGAAAATTAAAGAACATCTTTACTTATTTAAAAGGGAGAAGATCTGGCATCTCTTTGATGGAGACCTCATCCCTTTAACATTATAAGTTGCTACTCTTAAGTCTGCCATAGTTGTGGTAGATGTAGGTAGAGGGTACAGCTAAAAATATGAGTGCAAAGTGTGTATGGTCGACCAACCAGAATGAAGGGAGGGTACCACCTCGAGGCAAGCGATGACTCCAGCATAGGAAAGGGAATTCACCAGACAGTAGATGTACATCAGTATATGGACAGTACATTTTAAAGAATTCTTGAGACCTATCAAAGGGTTAATAACATAACAAAATGAACAGAAACACAACAAAAAATAGCACCAACATGCTGCTAAAAAATAAGAGCAGACTAGTATTAAAGGCAAGGGGGGATATTGCATTACTTTCAGTAAAATGCAAACATGACGATTCCTCTTTAAGGAGAAATTTTTTTTTTTAGGATTAAACTCCAGCTAGAGATTTAGAATAACAAACTAGCTTCTTTTAGAGGTCTGTCTGAGTGATTTTTGTATAAAATCAATAGTAAGATGACTGATAACATACAAATCAGACAAGGCAACTTTCTCACAGCCTAATATTAAGAGGGTGATCGTGAGATAAAACTATCAATCATCTGTGAGTGTCAGTCGTTTAGAAGAAGATGGTTGGCGGTTTCTTCTTATCTTATGAGATCTTTGAGTACGAGGGGTCTCCCATGGACCATCTGAACTCAGAGTGGGTATATCAGAGGCATCTCGGACAAGTTCCCAGTTTTCAATGGCTAGTGGTAAAATTTGCAGGATGTCGTATGCTTTATCCAAATCTGCGAAGGATTGAATAGAGATTCTGCGCCCATCGTGGAAGAAGGACAGCCAGAACGGGAATAGCCATCTATACATGACTTTTTTGTTTCTCAGCAGGTCGGTGAGGGGTTTTAAGGATTTGCGCTTTTTCAGCTTGGATTGAGCTAAGTCCTGATATAGGGAAATTGGGTTGTCATCCCATGATAGCTGGGGAATATCTCTTGCGCCTTTCAGAATAGCTTCCTTAACAGGGAAGTGCAAAAATTTGCAGATTATGTCCCTGGGAGGATCTGTGGATTGCGGCTTGGGGCGCAATGCTCTGTGAGCACGTTCTATGATCACTTCATGAGTGGAGTCAGGGCCCAGGAGTTTCAAGCAAATCTGCATGACTGTTTCAGGGATTTCATCTGGGCCTACTGATTCTGGGACTCCACTGATTCGGAGGTTGTTCCTCCTGCCCCTGTTTTCCTGGTCCTCAAGCTGCATATAGAGGGTGTTTAAGTGCTTTTGGTGAGTGGCCATATTATCTGAGATCGCGATCTGGTGAGCGGTAAGGGCAGTGTTTGCTTCCTCCAGCGCTTCCACTCTTCTCCCTATGTGCTTCACATCTTCCTTAATAGAATTAAGATCAGACTTAAGCGGTTCCAGGGCTTCAGATAGAGCTTTCTTTAGGAAGGATCTGGAGAGCGTTAATGTGTCCACCTCAGGAAATTCATCTCTCACCTCAGCTTGCAGCTTGCTCCTCGGTGTGCGCGGGGGTTCCAGCGCCATTTTGGAATCTCTGGCTACATAAGTTTGTGCCGCTTTCTTTATAAATTTCTCTATTCCGCCCGCCTAAGGATTAGATTTGGATGGTTCTGGGGCATCAGCGGGTCTCGGTCCCCCGATCTTGACCATTTTGGGCTGAATTAGCTGGGTATAGGAGCTTCTGTGGGAATCGTTATCTGCAGAGCAGCAGTTCACACAGCCATCCGGCTCAGACGCTAGCTCCGCCCTCCGATGACTCTCTTTCTTGTGACATCAAAATGGGGGCTATGGCTCATTTACATATGATGTCATAAAGGGCGGTGGGTATATATTGAGGTGACGCACTGACCCCAGCCTCAGTCTGCAGGGCTGGCTCTCTCCTTTAGGGGCCTCTGACGAGCAGCACAGGACCAGATCGGGTAAGTTTGTCCGGCTTTTTCTTCATGTGTTTGAGACTTGTTTTTGCTGATCTTTATTTTCTATTTGTTGTATACAATGTGAGAGCTTTGTATGACCCTCTGCGGCCCCCGAAAATCAGCCTCAGGTGTGACACGGAACCTCCTTCAATGGAAGAATCCCAGGAGAATGTGAAGAAGGAGCCTCCATCTCCCTTAAAGGGCCGAAGCCACAGAAATCCAAGACCATTTTTTAATAAAGAAAGTTTTCTCTGTGTGTTTCTTTAAAAAACAAGATTCTTGTGTTTTTTTTCTTAAATATTAAATTGTGTCATTTCTCCTGTGCCCGTTTTCTATCGGTATTTTATGTATGTACTGATTAGTCACAGGGCAGAACCCCTGAAGGATGGGTAACCAATGTACTCCTGATAGGAAATGCATTAAAGGGATATTCCCATCTTGGACATTAGTGGCATACTGCTAGAATATGCCATAAATGTCAGATAGGTGTAGGTACCACCTGTGCGACAGGTCCTGAAGTTAACGGAGAGCACCCTGCACATACACAGTGTCCGCTCCATTAACTGGTATTAGACTTCCAAAAATTGCAAGGCAGGTGCGCTGTGTATCCAATGCCATCATGTGAGATACTGTTTGCTGAGCTGCTTTATCTAATCCTATCATATGTGATACTGTCTGCTGAACTGTGTATCTGATCTTCTCCCAGAATGTACTTATTAGTAATGGTGCCCCCAGTATTTATAATTCTCACTGTAGTGCCCCCAACATATATAATGTCCCCTGTAGTGCCCCCTAATATTTATACTGGCTTTTGTAGTGTCCCGAATGTTTAGAAGGCCCCCTAAGTGCCCCAATAAATATACTGTCTCTTGTAGTGCTTCCAGTATTTACACTGGTGGCACTATAGGGGCCATTATAAATATTATCGGCTCTACAAGACACGGTATAATTATCTGGCAAACCTATGCCCGTGATGTTAGGTGTCTGAATGGGTTAAAGGCAGGGTATGTAGAGTGCAATGGCCTGCAAATGATGTAGGAGTCAGAAAAATAGGCCATTGGTAAAAAAATAAACATCTCTCTTTACTGTACAGCAAAATAGGAATTGTAGTAGATCTAACTATAGCAAAACATAGTTCCAACTGTACACAGTGCAATTCTCTCCTAGTTAGCAGTGTATGCTTTTAGACAAGGATATGAGTTATGGCCCTCTTTGTACACTTTGTTGCTAAAGTCTCAACAAAATCTATGGCTGGCAACAGTACCTTGGCTGTAAAGGCTATAATGTCCATTGCAGGATACAGGGGTTTGATGGAGCATCTGGCCAGGGTGTGTCCAGGTGTGAAGGGTGTCTTAACAGTGTCCCTCAGTGCAGCAAAGTCTGAATGGCTGTAGTCACAGATTACCTTGCTGACTCCAATGCTTGGCTATGCAGATTCTAAGATCTTCTTTACTCTCCTTTTCTCTTTTTCCGTGGATCTTGCAGAGATCTGTTAGTCTAGTGTGTTTCTTGGGCCTAAGAGGAGGGAGCATTAGGCAAAAATTTCTTCCGTGCTGAACTCTCACTAATCACCCGCCAAACTGAGCTGGGGGCAGATCCTGGTTACCACCCAATCTCCTGCATAGGACTAAGCCAGGATTAATAAACCTTGGCTGGGCCATCCATACATGGCTAAGCTGGGTTTTAAATCTAGAAAAACAATACTGTACATACCATAAAATTAGATTAAAGAACAAACCATTTGCAGATACCCCCTGCTCTGGGGGGCTGCAAGGAAAAAGTGCTAACCCATTATCTATAGTCTGTACATTATTACATTCAAAATGGCCGCTGTCATGTTGAGACACTGTTTGTGATGTCATGATTAGAATCCTGGCAGATGACTCTCTTTCTTGTGACATTAAAATGGTGGCTATGGCTCATTTACATATGATGTCATAAAGGGCGGTGGGTATATATTGAGGTGACGCACTGACCCCAGCCTCAGTCTGCAGGGCTGGCTCTCTCCTTTAGGGGCCTCTGACGAGCAGCACAGGACCAGATCGGGTAAGTTTGTCCGGCTTTTTCTTCATGTTTATGAGACTTGTTTTTGCTGATCTTTATTTTCTATTTGTTGTATACAATGTGAGAGCTTTGTATGACCCTCTGCGGCCCCCGAAAATCAGCCTCAGGTGTGACACTGAGCCTCCTCCAATGGAAGAATCCCAGGAGAATGTGAAGAAGGAGCCTCCATCTCCCTTAAAGGGCCGAAGCCACAGAAATCCAAGACCATTTTTTAATAAAGAAAGTTTTCTCTGTGTGTTTCTTTAAAAAACAAGTTTCTTGTGTTTTTTTTCTTAAATATTAAATTGTGCCATTTCTCCTGTGCCCGTTTTCTATCGGTATTTTATGTATGTACTGATTAGTCACAGGGCAGAACCCCTGAAGGATGGGTAACCAATGTACTCCTGATAGGAAATGCATTAAAGGGATATTCCCATCTTGGACATTAGTGGCATACTGCTAGAATATGCCATAAATGTCAGATAGGTGTAGGTACCACCTGTGCGACAGGTCCTGAAGTTAACGGAGAGCACCCTGCACATACACAGTGTCCGCTCCATTAACTGGTATTAGACTTCCAAAAATTGCAAGGCAGGTGCGCTGTGTATCCAATGCCATCATGTGAGATACTGTTTACTGAGCTGCTTCATCTAATCCTATCATATGTGATACTGTCTGCTGAACTGTGTATCTAATCTTCTCCCAGAATGTACTTATTAATAATGGTGCCCCCAGTATTTATAATGCTCCCTGTAGTGCCCCCAACATTTATAATGTCCCCTGTAGTGCCCCCCAATATTTATACTGGCTTTTGTAGTGTCCCGAATGTTTATAAGGCCCCCTAAGTGCCCCAATAAATATACTGTCTCTTGTAGTGCTTCCAGTATTTACACTGGTGGCACTATAGGGGCCATTATAAATATTATGGGCTCTACAAGACACGGTATAATTATCTGGCGAACTTATGCCCGTGATGTTAGGTGTCTGAATGGGTTAAAGGCAGGGTATGTAGAGTGCAATGG
Organism: Bufo bufo; assembly: GCF_905171765.1. Lineage (NCBI taxonomy): Eukaryota > Metazoa > Chordata > Amphibia > Anura > Bufonidae > Bufo > Bufo bufo. Next base: position 11,970 of record NW_024401159.1, read on the forward strand.
CCAGCAAATGATGTAGGAGTCAGAAAAATAGGCCATTGGTAGAAAAATAAACATCTCTCTTTTTTGTACAGCAAAATAGGAATTGTACAGGGTGGGCCATTTATATGGATGCACCTTAATAAAATGGGAATGTTTGGTGATATTAACTTCCTGTTTGTGTCACATTAGTATATGTGAGGGGGGAAACTTTTCAAGATGGGTGGTGACCATGGCGGCCATTTTGAAGTCGGCCATTTTGAATCCAATTATTATTTTTTCAATAGGAAGAGGGTCATGTGACACATCAAACTTATTGGGAATTTCACAAGAAAAACAATGGTGTGCTTGGTTTTAACGTAATTTTATTCTTTCATGAGTTATTTACAAGTTTCTGACCACTTATAAAATGTTTTCAATGTGCTGCCCATTGTGTAGGATTGTCAATGCTACCCTCTTCTCCCACTCTTCACACACTGATAGCAACACCGCCTGAGAAATGCTAGCACAGGCTTCCAGTATCCGTAGTTTCAGGTGCTGCACATCTCGTATCTTCACAGCATAGACAATTGCCTTCAGATGACACCAAAGATAAAAGTCTAGGGTCAGATCGGGAGACCTTGGGGGCCATTCAACTGGCCCACGACGACCAATCCACTTTCTAGGAAACTGTTCATCTAGGAATGCTCGGACCTGACACCCATAATGTGGTGGTGGGTGCACCATCTTGCTGGAAAAACTCAGGGAACGTGCCAGCTTCAGTGCATAAAGAGGGAAACACATCATCATGTAGCAATTTCGCATATCCAGTGACCCCGTTAGACTTTTATCTTTGGGGTATCTGAAGGCAATTGTCTATGCTGTGAAGATACGAGTGTCACGAGGGTGTCAAGACCCACGCCTGACTCCATTATACCCGGGGTCAGGAAGTCACAGCGGTTGGCTGCGCGCTCTATGTAAGATAGGGCTGTTTCCTTATGGTAGTTTTCTGGGTTTGCTTTGCAACCCTTTTTGGCTCACTCAGGGATCCGTAGCTCTTTCTCCTCAGCTGTTCCTTGTCCAGCACTCCCAACCTCCTTATATTCCCCTCTCACACTTCTCTGGTTGCCAGATATAGAGCTTCCTGCCTGGACTTCTATACTGACCCTCTGGAGCTGTGTTGCTGCGTTCTCTGGTTGTTGGTCCAGAACGTTACCCTCCGGATCCCTGTTGGACCTTGGTGGTCTGCTGTGGTCGCCCACCTGGGTGTATGTGTTTGTCTGTATTGTCTGTCCTTCCCTCTTAGTGTCAGTGGTGCGAACTAGAGATCCCACCAGCCCGTTCACTATCTAGGGCTCATTCTAGGGCAAGCCAGGGTTTAGGCACGTGATCGCCGCACTGGTGAGGAACCCGTCTAGGGACGTTAGAGCAGTCAGGTGCCAGCCGCAAGGTGAGTTAGGGGTCACCACCTTTCCCTCTCCCTTGGGCAGGGCTTTCCCTTTTCCCTCCCTGTGCGTGACGCCGGTCATTACATTATATCTGGCCCTTATTTTGTATAGGTAAAAAAAAATAAAACTTTTTTTTTTTTTTTACCTACTTAGAATCCAGTATGGATCCAATTGCTGCTCTGTCCAAACAATTTCATGGCCTGTCTTTGGAGGTGGCAGGATTGAAGGCGTCGGTCCTCCAGCAACAGCAGCAATTACAACTGACCAGCGGTTGCTACTGGTAACCAGGTTGTTGCATAACCCAAGGTCCCTCTCCCTGACAGATTTTCTGGGGGAAGGGACAAGTTTTTGACATTCCGTGAGGCCTGTAAATTATATTTTAAACTGCGCCCTTACTCCTCTGGTAATGAAGAACAGCGGGTGGGGGTTGTTATTTCCCTGCTGCAGGGGGACCCGCAGTCCTGGCCATTCTCTTTACCCACTGATTCCCAGGCTCTTCGGTCAGTGGATGAGTTTTTCTGGGCCTTGGGTCTCATATATGACGACCCTGACCGAGTCGCACTGGCTGAATCAAGTTTACGGAGACTCCTACAAGGAGAGCGGCCGGTAGAGGAGTATTGCTCTGACTTCCGTAGGTGGGCTACGGATACCCAATGGAACGACCCGGCTCTCAAGAGTCAGTTCTGCTCTGGGTTATCCGAAAGGGTTAAGGATGCGCTTGCATTATATAAGACCCCCTTTTCCCTTGATGCGGTTATGTCCCTTTCTATCCGAATAGATAGACGCCTTAGGGACAGGTTGAAAAAACCGGAGCAATTGGTAACCCCTCCCAAGCAGCAGTTAATCTGTACAGACTTAGACGAGCCTATGCAGCTAGGAGGAACTACTCTTTAGGTACTACTCGTCAGGTCCGTCCTCCTGAGGCTCGCCGTAGGCGTGGGGTTTGTTTTTTTTGTGGGGAGAGGGGTCATTTCATTAATGTCTGTCCTTCTTTCCTCAGAAACAAAAGACCGTCGGAAAACTACTAACCCCAGGCTGTGTGGAGGATGTCAGCCGGGGGGTATATGTTTCCTCCATACGTACATCGCAATTTGTGTTGCCAGCAGTTATTGTTTTTGGTGTTAAGACGGAGACTATTTCTTTCTTTCTAGACAGTGGAGCAGGGGTAAATTTGATAGATGCCCATTTTGCCTGCACTATGGGCTTGTCTCTCTGTACGCTACAGAGACCTATTCCCATATTCGCTATTGATTCTGCTCCTCTGTCTCCGAGAAACCTCACCCACATTGTTCATAATTTACACCTTCGGGTAGGGGACCACACTAACTAGATGCTTTCATGTTATGTTCTGGAGGGGCTTCCCACTCCGGTAGTGCTGGGCCTTCCCGGGTTGGTAGCGCACAATCCAGTGGTGGATTGGCAGGCCAGGGAGATATCGGAGTGGAGTGAGCATTGCAGAGAAAATTGCTTAAATAGCAATTTCTTAGTCGCCTCCATAACTACCCTACCTACATTTATTTCGGACTTTGAGGACGTTTTTTCTGAAAAGGGTTGTCAGAAGTTACCACCTCACCGTCCTTATGATTGCCCGGTTAACCTTATTCCCGGTGCAAAATTACCCAAGACCAGGTTATATAATCTTTCGGGTCCAGAGAGACAAGCCATGAAAGATTATATCTCCGAGAGCTTGGCTAAAGGACACATCAGACCCTCTTCTTAACCCGTGGCTGCAGGGTTTTTCTTCGTTAAAAAGAAAGATGGGGGCCTGCGTCCTTGCCTAGATTTTCGCGAATTAAATCGGATAACCATCCGAGACCCATACCCTCTTCCTCTCATTCCTGACCTGTTTAACCAGATTGCGGGTGCTAGGTGGTTCTCCAAACTTGATCTTAGGGGGGCCTACAATCTGATTCGTATCAAGGAGGGGGATGAGTGGAAGACAGCTTTTAACACCCCTGAGGGGCATTATGAAAATCTAGTTATGCCTTTCGGTCTGACCAATGCTCCTGCCGTCTTTCAACATTTCGTTAATGACATTTTTAGTCATCTAATCGGCAGGTTTGTGGTAATATACCTAGATGATATTTTAATTTATTCGTCTGATCTGAGAACACATGAGGTGCATGTCAGACAAGTACTGCAGGTCCTACGGACGAATGAATTATATGCTAAAATTGAAAAATGTGTCTTCGCCGTTCAGGAGATACAATTCCTAGGTTATTTTTTATCTGCGTCATTTTTCCGTATGGATCCTAGGAAGGTCCAGGCAATTTTAGATTGGGATCTTCCTGAGAACCTCAAAGCTCTGCAACGGTTCTTGGGCTTCGCGAACTTCTATAGGAAATTCATTAAAAATTATTCAGTTATTGTAAAACCCCTTACTGACATGACTAGGAAGGGGACTGATTTTTCCAAATGGTCTGACGCCGCTAAAGTTGCTTTTTCCTCTCTAAAAGAGAGGTTTACCTCGGCACCTGTACTAGTCCAACCTGATGTCTCTCAGCCTTTTATTGTTGAAGTCGATGCGTCAGAGGTGGCAGTGGGGGCAGTGCTGTCTCAGGGTCCGTCTCCTGGCAAATGGCGTCCTTGTGCTTTCTTTTCTAAAAAACTATCTACAGCAGAAAAGAACTACGATATTGGCAATAGGGAACTATTAGCTATTAAACTGATGTTTGAAGAATGGCGTCACTTTTTAGAGGGGGCAGTCCACCCCGTCACTGTGATTACGGACCACAAAAATCTTCTGTACCTTGAATCAGCTAAGCGTCTCACCCCTAGACAAGCTAGGTGGTCGCTATTTTTACCAGGTTTAACTTTGTTATTACCTATCGTCCTGGGGCAAAGAATACCAAGGCTGATGCACTATCTCGTTGTTTCCCTGGAGGGGGTAATGTGAGTGATCCGGTACCCATTCTTCAAAGAGGAGTGGTTGTTTCTGCGGTACACTCTGCTCTGGAAGGGAAGGTGTTAGAGACCCAGGGGGACGCCCCGGTCTCTTGCCCCTCAGAGAAATTGTTTGTACCGTTGAACCTGCGTTTCGAACTATTAATGGAACATCATAATTCGGCACTTGCTGGGCACCCGGGTAGTAAAGCAACCTTGGAGCTATTGTCTCGTCGTTTTTGGTGGCCAAGGTTGCGTCAGGATGTATTGGATTTTGTGTCTTCTTGTTCTACCTGTGCGCGCGCAAAAGTTTCACGTACACGTCCTGCAGGGTCTCTATTACCACTCGTCATTTCCTATAGACCATGGACACATCTGTCAATGGATTTTATCACTGACTTACCTTTGTCTGCGGGTAAAACAGTTATTTTGGTAGTAGTGGACAGGTTTAGCAAAATGGTACACTTCATTGCGTTACCCGCACTACCTAATGCTAAGACTCTTGCTCAGGTATTCGTCAGTGAAATCGTGAAGCTTCACGGGGTCCCTTCCGATGTTGTTTCGGATCGGGGTACCCAGTTTATTTCTAAATTTTGGAAAGCTTTTTGTTCCCGTTTGGGGGTACACTTGTCCTTTTCCTCAGCTTTCCATCCTCAGTCGAATGGACAGACTGAGCGTACCAACCAAAACCTGGAGACATATCTAAGATGTTTTGTGTCTGAAAACCAACAGTTGTTGTTCATCATATTTACCGTTAGCTGAGTTTGCCATAAATAATCGTCGTCAGGAATCCACTGGCAAGTCACCATTTCTTGGTGCATATGGTTTTCATCCCCAATTCTGTACTTTCAAAGAGGGGGGGTCTTCTGGGGTTCCCGAAGAGGAACGGTTTTCGTCATCTCTTTCATCGGTATGGCAGAAGGTGCAAGCTAACTTGAAAAATATGGGAGGTAAATACAAATGCATAGCTGATAAGAGACGGTCGCCAGGTCCGGACCTAGGAGTGAATGACTATGTGTGGTTGTCTACTAGGAATATTAAAATGAAGGTTCCCTCTTGGAAACTGGGTCCTAGGTTCATTGGCCCTTGCAAAATTGTAGCCATCATCAACCCCGTGGCTTTTCGCCTGGAGCTACCTCAGACTTTTAAAATCCATAACGTCTTTCATAAGTCGTTACTCAAAAAATATGTTCCACCTCTAGAACCATCACCGCTGCCACCCCCTCCTGTTGTCGTGGATGGTAATCTAGAGTTTCAGATATCCAAAATTGTTAATTCTCGTCGGGTCCGCCGCTCTCTTCAATATCTGGTGCATTGGAGAGATTACGGTCCCGAGGAAAGAATGTGGGTTCCTGCGTCTGAGGTAAACGCCGACAGGCTAGTTTGGGCTTTTCATGCCTCTCATCCTGAGAGACCTAGTCCTGAGTGTCCGGAGGCCCCTCGTAGAGAGGGGGGTACTGTCACGAGGGTGTCAAGACCCACGCCTGACTCCGTTATACCCGGGGTCAGGAAGTCACAGCGGTTGGCTGCGCGCTCTATGTAAGATAGGGCTGTTTCCTTATGGTAGTTTTCTGGGTTTGCTTTGCAACCCTTTTTGGCTCACTCAGGGATCCATAGCTCTTTATCCTCAGCTGTTCCTTGTCCAGCACTCCCAACCTCCTTATATTCCCCTCTCACACTTCTCTGGTTGCCAGATATAGAGCTTCCTGCCTGGACTTCTATACTGACCCTCTGGAGCTGTGTTGCTGCGTTCTCTGGTTGTTGGTCCAGAACGTTACCCTCCGGATCCCTGTTGGACCTTGGTGGTCTGCTGTGGTCGCCCACCTGGGTGTATGTGTTTGTCTGTATTGTCTGTCCTCTCCCTGGTGTTTCCCTCTTAGTGTCACCGGCCCGTTCACTATCTAGGGCTCATTCTAGGGAAAGCCAGGGTTTAGGCACGTGATCGCCGCACGGGTGAGGAACCCGTCTAGGGACGTCAGGGCAGTCAGGTGCCAGCCGCAAGGTGAGTCAGGGGTCACCACCTTTCCCTCTCCCTTGGGCAGGGCTTTCCCTTTTCCCTCCCTGTGCGTGACGCCGGTCATTACAACGAGATGTGCAGCACCTGAAACTACGAATACTGGAAGCCTGTGCTAGCATTTCTCCTGCGGTGTTGCTAACAGTGTGTGAAGAGTGGGAGAAGAGGGTTGCATTCACAATCCAACACAATGGGCAGCACATTAAACACATTTTATAAGTGGTCAGAAACTTGTAAATAACTCATGAAAGAACAAAGTTACGTTAAAACCAAGCACACCATTGTTTTTCTTGTGAAATTCTCAATAAGTTTGATGTGTCACATGACCCTCTTCCTATTGAAAAAACAAAAGTTGGATTCAAAATGGCCAACTTTAAAATGGCCGCCATGGTCACCACCCATCTTGAAAAGTTTCCCCCCTCACATATACTAATGTGCCACAAACAGGAAGTTAATATCACCAACCATTCCCATTTTATTAAGGTGCATCCATATAAATGGCCCACCCTGTAGTACATCTAACTATAGCAAAACATAGTTCCAACTGTACACAGTGCAATTCTCTCCCAGTTAGCAGTGTATGCATTTAGAAAAGGATATGAGTTATGGCCCACTTTGTTGCTAAAGTCTCAACACAATCTATGGCTGGCAACAGTCCCTTGGCTGTAATGGCTATAATGTCCATTGCAGGATACAGGGGTTTGATGGAGCATCTGGCCAGGGTGTGTCCAGGTGTGAAGGGTGTCTTAACAGTGTCCCTCAGTGTAGCAAAGTCTGAATGGCTGTAGTCACAGATTACCTTGCTGACTCCAATGCTTGGATATGCAGATTCTAAGATCTTCTTTACTCTCCTTTTCTCTTTTTCCGTGGATCTTGCAGAGATCTGTTAGTCTAGTTGTAGTGTACGGGAGCTGTAATGCCCGTCACTACAGAAGGGTCACTTGTGTGCTGTCGTTTCCCCTTATTTATGGGGAGGTTGGTATAAGTCATCTTCATAAAATATAATGTAATGTAATGCTATGTACTTTCCTGTTACTGTAAAATGTGCATGTACAGGCCTGCTAGGGGTGTCATTCCAGCTCTGAGTCACTAGAGGGAGCTAGGGAGCCCTGGTTTATATAAGGCCCAGTCAGGGAAAGGAAGAGGGAGTTGAAGTTGGAGATTAGACCATGTCTGAGTTAAGTCCAGGCCTGGAGCTTGCAGACCAGGAGAGGGTATTGCAGTCCCTGTAATCGGGTTCCAGATCCAAGGAGAAGGTTCCCCTCCTGAGTTCATATATGCAGAAGCAGGAACACCACAGTTAATCAGCCTGAGGAAACTGAGAGAGACAGAGGCAAGTCCAGAAAAGCAAGAGGTACTAAAGACAACAGAGGAGGTACTTGATCATTATAAAACCAAGGATATAAGCCAGAGCTAGGGCATCGGGCCTTGGAGAAGAGTTTCTAAGTTCCAGGATCAGTCAGGAATAGAGTGCAAGCCGCCTGTACTGCAAGTCCTGTGTTTAACACTCTGAAGTCACCTTGCTATATATTGCCTGCATCAAATGTATTGAAACCAACTGTCTTCAAAGGAACTGCGCTTCCATCTGTGTCCATGTATGATGACTACTAAAGTTTGAGTTCTGTTTTAACATCACGTGATCCCTCAGTTATTCCTGCTATCAGCAAACGGCGTGCCACCGTTTAATTGGCACTGGCGTAACGAACATTACTTATCATTACCTGCCTTGCAGAGAGTCAGCTGTCTCAGGTTAGTGGTCACAATTGCACTACAACACCCAGGAACACTATTAACCCTAACTTGAGTACGCTGCACCTCTCTTTTGGCGTCACGAACAGGATACACACGCTTTCTAGTGCAAGAAGCGTGAACTTTGTGCCTTATACAGTTACCCTGTGACCAAAGTGACAAATTGCCTGCTTATTTAAAGTGGACTTTGTGGACTGAAAAACATACCAAAAGTGTCCCTAAAACCTCCAAAAAGCACTGTGCGGTGTTGCGCTATCAAGAGGAAGGGAATCGCCACATTGGAGTGTGGTTTTATGGACTTTTTACCATCCTGCTTGCTGTCAGTGAATAGACAGCGTTTCTTGCTAAAATATGGCCGCTGAGCTTGCTGAATTTACTGCTGCGTCATCTTCATCCCGAAAAGGCGGGAAAAGTTGGCGCCTTTTTACTGAAAAAGGGGGAAAAGGTTCAAGGTCAGGCGCCACCGCCTGTCTGGACATTTGCATGTCTGCCAGCATGGACTCCGCCTTCCACATACTGGAATACCTGGGGGGCAGCCTCCCAGTGCAATGGGAGGATCTGGCTGAACTTATTGGCGCCACCCTGTCGCTCTCCGTAGAAGGATCGAGCATGTTGGAGAGTAAAGACTGCTCTGCTGAGATGTCTGCGCCTGAGCTATTGAAGACGGATGTCGTTGGTGTTGAGCCAGAGGAGGCTCCACCGGCCTACTCTCCGGGACCGGAGAGACCCGCCTGCCCGCCACTGGGGAAAGAACCGGAGCATTGCTATGGCTCTTGGAGAGATTTCTTTCAGCCCTCTTTCAAGTGGTCCGCATTAATGGCAGAGATCCGGGAGGCCGCTATAAAGAGGAATACTAAAACCAAAATATATTATGAAGAACTGACCAAGTCCATTTATGACCGTCATTCCAATACCCAACCCCGCCTGGAAAGGAGAAAGGGGTTGGTGCTGTCCTATGACAAAACCCGTGGCTACGGGTTCATACAAGACCACATTACTGGCAGAGACTTGTTCGTCAACCGGAGGTCTGTCAAGAGAGGTTACCTCCCTGAGCATCTGCATAACCTCCGCGAGGGAGAGGAGGTAGAATTCACCCCTGCCGAGGGCCTGCGAGGCCCATATGCGACTGCCGTGACCCATCCCAAGAAGGAACCGCAGGACTGGGAGGCAGAAGAGGACTATTCTGGCTGCGAGCGGGCACCTGAGCGCTCTCCAGAACCAGCCCATCACGCGTTCCAAGAGCAGGGCTCTTTCATTGGTCCTAATGTATTCTGGCAGCCAACCGTGTTGGAGAAATGGGTGAGTCCCTATCCGTCCCCCGAGCTGCCTCGCCGGGAGAAAACCGTCCAAGACATGGAAAATTTAAAAGGACTTCGCGTTACCCTGGAGAATATCCGGAAGGGTAGGAGACCAGATGCGCCACCGGAGCCTGCAGCGACCGCGTCCGACGCATCCTACACTGTACCTGCGCCGACGGCGCCAGCAGAGGACAGCGATTCGGAGACTGAAAGTATAGGTGACCAGATCGTCCGGCTGGAGGAAAAGTTGCGGGAGCTGCGCAAGATTGCCACCGCCAGGATCCAGACGCCGCCTAAGGAGGACAAGGTAAGGGTGCCTGTCACCACCCGTAAACCACCTTCTGCTAACATTGCTCCGTCAAGGCCCCAAAGAAGTCCCGCTAATCCTGTGACTTGCTGCACAGAGCCCACCGGACCGCTTGAGGCGGCGGTATCTAATCCAGCACAGCCTACTATAATTATGCCGGGACCGGTACGGTCCACAAGAGTCTTTACCCCTAGGCCTATGGGGCCAATACCTATTAGGGGTCCCTTCACTTTGCAGCTGCCCCCTGACACTGTAATGTGGGCACATCCACCTGTAGAGAACTACTACAGCCCTTATTTGCCAGCAGAGCTGGGCAACTATGATGCGCCCTTGTGAATTAGCCTGCTAGGCCTTTGATTTATTTCGCCAAGGGATGATTTGAAAGTTTAACCCTTCCAGGACAGGAGTCCTTTGTTTCTGGTCCTTTGTTGCTGCTGCCAGTTTACCCACGGCTCAGTGGTAGTGGTCACCCACTGAAATAATAAAGTCAACAAAGCCAAGTTTGTTTCCAGGACCTCCTGCCTGCTTCTGCTATCACACACCAAGTTGTGCCTGTTCCGTTGTTGCACCTTTTACCCTTAACCCCCTTTTCAGGTTGATCAGGGGTATTACAGCACTTGTTTTTAGATGTCATTTTTATTGTGCAACTGGATTCCAAGGATATGTGCCCAGTGATAGACTCAAAAGTACCTGAGCCTCTGAGATCTTTGTTTTTAAGTCAATGTGCCCAGAGATGGACTCCACTGCCTGCGAGCCTCTGTGATTTATAAGAAAGGAACCTGGGTACGGACTCATATTTGTTCTTTGAGCCTCCAAGAACTTTTATACTGTTTTATCTTTTCTGCTGTTCAATTAAGGACAGTTTGCACATATGGACTATCCTGGTCATAATGTTACGCTCTGCCAGGTCAGCGCCCCAGTTCCATTCACTATCCTGAGAGAAGAGAACGACGCCCCTTGTCACTACCCTTCACCTTTGCCAATTGGACCTGATATGAACGTAAATGCAGATGAATTACGTATATGTATGCCTGCATGTGTCTTTTTCTATTTCAGGTGAAAATTCCAGTTGGGCGGGTCCTGATGGAGTACGAGGTCGAACTCAGCTTAAAGCAGCGGCATATGTAGTGTACGGGAGCTGTAATGCCCGTCACTACAGAAGGGTCACTTGTGTGCTGTCGTTTCCCCTTATTTATGGGGGGGTTGGTATAAGTCATCTTCATAAAATATAATGTAATGTAATGCTATGTACTTTCCTGTTACTGTAAAATGTGCATGTACAGGCCTGCTAGGGGTGTCATTCCAGCTCTGAGTCACTAGAGGGAGCTAGGGAGCCCTAGTTTATATAAGGCCCAGTCAGGGAAAGGAAGAGGGAGTTGAAGTTGGAGATTAGACCATGTCTGAGTTAAGTCCAGGCCTGGAGCTTGCAGACCAGGAGAGGGTATTGCAGTCCCTGTAATCGGGTTCCAGATCCAAGGAGAAGGTTCCCCTCCTGAGTTCATATATGCAGAAGCAGGAACACCACAGTTAATCAGCCTGAGGAAACTGAGAGAGATAGAGGCAAGTCCAGAAAAGCAAGAGGTACTAAAGACAACAGAGGAGGTACTTGATCATTATAAAACCAAGGATATAAGCCAGAGCTAGGGCATCGGGCCTTGGAGAAGAGTTTCTAAGTTCCAGGATCAGTCAGGAATAGAGTGCAAGCCGCCTGTACTGCAAGTCCTGTGTTTAACACTCTGAAGTCACCTTGCTATATATTGCCTGCATCAAATGTATTGAAACCAACTGTCTTCAAAGGAACTGCGCTTCCATCTGTGTCCATGTATGATGACTACTAAAGTTTGAGTTCTGTTTTAACATCACTTGATTCCTCAGTTATTCCTGCTATCAGCAAACGGCGTGCCACCGTTTAATTGGCACTGGCCACACGAACATTACTTATCATTACCTGCCTTGCAGAGAATCAGCTGTCTCAGGTTAGTGGTCACAATTGCACTACAACACCCAGGAACACTATTAACCCTAACTTGAGTACGTTGCATAGTGTGTTTCTTGGGCCTAAGAGGAGGGAGCATTAGGCAAAAATTTCTTCCTTGCTGAACTCTCACTAATCACCCGCCAAACTGAGCTGAGGGCAGATCCTGGTTACCACCCAATCTCCTGCAAAGGACTAAGCCAGGATTAATAAACCTTGGCTAGGCCATCCATACATGGCTAAGCTGGGTTTTAAATATAGAAAAACAATACTGTACATACCATAAAATTAGATTAAAGAACAAACCATTTGCAGATACCCCCTGCTCTGGGGGGCTGCAAGGAAAAAGTGCTAACCCATTATCTATAGTCTGTACATTATTACATTCAAAATGGCCGCTGTCATGTTGAGACACTGTGTGTGATGTCATGATTAGAATCCTGGCAGATGACTCTCTTTCTTGTGACATCAAAATGGGGGCTATGGCTCATTTACATATGATGTCATAAAGGGCGGTGGGTATATATTGAGGTGACTCACTGACCCCAGCCTCAGTCTGCAGGGCTGGCTCTCTCCTTTAGGGGCCTCTGACGAGCAGCACAGGACCAGATCGGGTAAGTTTGTGTAGTGTACGGGAACTGTAATACCCGTCACTACCAAAGTGTCACTTGGTGTGCTGTCGTCCCTCCTTAATTATGGAGAAGTTGGTATATGTCAGTTTTATAAAATGTCATGTAATGCAATGCTATGTGTTTCCCTGTTGCTGTGAAACTTGCATGTACAGGCCTGCAGGGGTGTCATTCCAGCTTCTAGTCGCTAGAGGGAGCTAGAGAGCCCTAGTTTATATAAGGCCCAGACAGGGAAGCAAAGGTCAGTCTAGACCACAGCTCAGAAGTTTCTAGAGCCTGAGGAAGTGTCCAGAAGCTGAGAGAGACAGAGGCAAAGATCAGGAAAGCAAGAGGTACTCAGAAAGACAGAGGAGGTACTTATAGAAGCCATAGCCAAGGATATAAAGCCAGAATTAGGTTAATGGGCCTTGGTGAAGATATGCTATATTCCAGGATCAGACAGAATTAGAGTGCAAGCTCCTGTGCTGCAAGTCCTGTGTTCAACACCCTGTAATTACCCTGCTATAACTGAATTGCCTGCATCGACCGAATTGCAAAATCAACTGTATGCTTAGGAACTGCATTTCCTATATTGTCTCTGCTTGGAAAACTACTAAAGTTGGAGTTCTGTTTTAAGACTACGTTTCCTCAATTTATTCCTGCATCCGCAAACGGCGTGCCACCGTTTACTTGGCACTGGCGTCACAAACTATTTCTACCTATACCTGCCCTTGCAGAGAGTCAGCCGTACCAGGTTAGTGTATATTGCACTACATCACCCAGAAACACCTATTACACACAATTTGAGTACGCTGCACCTCTCTTTTGGCGTCACGGACAGGATACGCACGCTTTCTAGTGCAAGAAGCGTGAACTTTGTGCCTTATTCAGTTGCCCTGTGACCAAAGTGACAATTTGCCTGTTTTGTTCAAGTGGACTTTGTGGACTGAAAATCATACCCAAAGTGTACCAAAAAACTCTAAAAAGCGCTGTGCAGTGTTGCGCTACCCAGAGGAAGAAAATCGCCGCATTGGAGTGTGGTTTTGTGGACTTTTTACAATCCTGCTTGCTGTCAGTGAATGGACAGCGTTTTGCTAAAGATGGCCACCGGCTGCCTGGAGTAAAGTTTCCCGCGCTGCTGAGGACCTTCGTGGGCGGATCCCTGCAAAGACACAGAGAGTCCCGCCCCTCTTCATCATCGCACCGCCGCGGCCCTGCTTCTCCTGCGTCACCGCGGTCTCAGGACGTCCGGAATCTCGCGAGACTTGGCCTGCGCAAGACCAGCGATACCGGTAAGCACTTGTAACCGGAGGGAAGGGGAGTGTATCGGCCCCTTTAGTCGCCAGCGGTCACCTCTCAATAGACTACTATGTCAGAGCCAGGAGTGCCTGAGCAGCCGGCCCCAGGAGAGCTTGCGGCTCCTAATCAACCGACAGCCCCCAGCATGATGCCCTTTACCATGCCTTATTATTTCGGGGCTCCGTGGTTCCCTCGCTACAGGGGAGAGACCCATACCCTACGGGACTTTGAAGAAAAGTTGCTGGCACTATTCCGATTATACCCTATAAATGCCGACCAGCAAATGGAAATCATGCTAGCGCAACTGGAGGGGGCTGCCCGCAGGGAAGTGTTATCATGGCCTGCTACTGAGCGGAGTACTCTAGAACAGATATTCACCCGCCTCAGAGCCACTTTTGAAACTAGGACTGCCTCAGAGATAAAGATGCACTTCTTTAGCAAGAGACAGAAGCCCGGTGAGTCCCTCCGTGACTATGCCCTATCACTTCAGGAGGCTTTAGGGGCTGTAATCCAGATAGATCCCAAAGAGGCTGATAACCGGGACCAGACCCTAAGGGAACAATTTATCAACGGGGTGTCTAGTGAACAAATAAGGACCCAGTTAAAGATGCTGTCTGCCCAGCACCCTAACAGTGCCTTTCTAGACTTTAAAGAACTGGCTATAAAGATCCTGGGGTCCACAGTATCTCCTGAGTTGAGCGCCCTATCGGAGTCATCAGCCTGCAAGCCAAAACCGCTTGTCACTAACCGAGCTGAGACCGGCCAAGCTGTTCAAGTGTCAGCTACAGATACTATTGCCATGCTGACAGATCAAGTAAATCACCTCACTAAAAGTCTAGAGAAAGTGTGCAGAAAAATAGAGGAATGGGAAAAACCCATAATGCTAGAAGAAGAATTCCTGTCACCTCCTAGGCCGTTCCCACCTCCTTACCAAGAGACTCACCCCAGGGATCCTGGGAGGCGTAATAGAGGTCGCAAGAAGCCCGTGTGTACATACTGCAAAAAGCTGGGACACACAGAATCCATGTGCTGGCAGTTAAACGGGCAACCCCTGAGGCTGAGGACCACCCCTCGGGAGGTAGAACACTAGGTCCAGAGGATCCAAATTGGATGCCACGGTATGTAGGATCCCATCCTAAAATCAATATAGAGATCAACGGGGTCCCCTTTGAAGCCCTATTAGATACTGGGTCTCAGGTCACTACTATTCAGCTGCCTGCATTTGAAAAGTTCTGGGACACCAACCAGTTGACCCAACCGCCCGAATCCTGGGTGGAAATTATCGCCAGCAATGGCAAACCAGTAAAGGTTCATGGATACTGGGAACCCACCCTGCAGGTAGGAGAAGTAACCCTGCCTCAACAGGGAGTGATCGTAGTACAGGCCGGTGACAGAGGAGGACATCCTGTCATTCTAGGCACCAATGTCTTCAAGAACTGTTATTCAGAAATACTTGCTGTATTACATCAGACTTTGCCCACAGCTTCCTCTGCATCCAGGAGGGTGATTCAAAAGACTATTACTGTGTTAAGTGCCCAGCAGAGGTTTGCTAATGGGAAAGGAGAAATTTGTACTGCCAGGATCCGTGATATTAAGCCTGTGACTTTGCCTCCTAATTCTCAAACTCTTTTATGGTGTCGTGCTGTCCTGGGAGTCGAAGGCCGAGATTATCCAGCCCTGGTAGAACCAATCCAGATGGAGGATTATCCTTATGTGAGAGCTGCCAAGTGCCTGGTGAACGTCTCCCAAGGTAAAGTACCTGTCCGTCTGATTAACCTGAGTAATCATCCTGTTGCGCTTACTAAGCATTGCCCTGTTGCCCAGCTGTCCCAGGTGTCCTTCCAAGACATCATTCGTCTTCCAGTGACAGAAAAGCCGCCAGCTGCAGACAGCAGATGTTCGCCGGGGACCCAGCCACAAGTGCCCTGGTGGGAAGAGCTCCATGTCGGGGACGAGAATACCCCCAACGGCAACAAGAAGGGATTATACAGCTTGTCAAGGAGCACCACCAGGCCTTCAGTAAGCATGCCACTGATTATGGAGAGGTGAGTGCCATACAACACACCATACCTACTGGCTCTCATCCTCCTATCAAGGAGAGATACAGACCCTTACCACCTACTTCATATCAGACTGTAAAAGAAATGATCCAAGAGATGAAAGACTCTAATGTAATCCGGGACAGCCGTAGTCCGTGGGCTGCACCCCTGGTCCTTGTAAAGAAGAAGGACGGTGGTATCCGTTTCTGTGTGGATTATAGGAAAATTAATCAAATAACCCACAAAGATGCATACCTACTGCCCCGCATTGAGGAGTCATTAACTGCTCTGGGCTCCTCTGCCTATTTCTCCACATTGGACTTGACAAGTGGCTACTGGCAAGTACCCATGGCCCCTGCAGATAGAGAAAAGACTGCCTTCACTACTCCCATGGGCCTGTTCGAATTCAATTGTATGCCGTTCGGGCTATGTAATGCCCCAGGAACTTTCCAGAGATTAATGGAGCGGTGTTTGGGTCACAAAAACTTCGAAACAGTGCTGCTGTATCTAGATGACGTCATTGTGTACTCAAAAACATATGAGGACCATCTGAAACATTTGGCAGAAGTATTTGAAATCCTTATCAAATATGGCTTGAAGGTAAAGCCATCCAAGTGTCACCTGCTCAAACCTGCAGTAAGATACCTGGGGCATATAGTAAGCGGAGAGGGAGTGCAACCTGACCCTGATAAATTGGCAGCTGTCTGTAATTGGCCGGTTCCTACTACTGTCAAAGAGGTGAGGAGTTTCCTGGGTTTTGCCGGCTACTATAGACGTTTTATCCCCCATTTTGCTCAAATAGCTGATCCTATCCAGGAGCTCTTGAGGGGGCAACCCAAAAAGAGTCCTAGAACTCCTGTGCCCATTGAGTGGAATGAGAAAAGAGAGATAGCGTTCCAATTGCTAAAAAAGAAACTGACCGAGCCTCCAGTGTTAGGTTATCCAGATTATAGCAAGCCCTTCCATCTCTATACTGATGCTAGCAAGCGAGGCCTGGGAGCTGTGTTAGCCCAGATCCAAGAGGGAAAAGAGAGAGTGATAGCATATGCAAGCCGCTCCCTGAAAGGAGCTGAGAAAAATGACCAGAATTATAGTTCCTTCAAACTAGAGTTCCTGGCATTAGTGTGGGCGGTGACAGAAAAATTCAAGGATTATCTAGCCGCCACCCCGTTCATTGCATTCACTGACAATAACCCTCTGGCACATCTCAATACAGCTAGATTGGGGGCCTTGGAGCAGAGATGGGCCTCTCGCCTTGCCAACTATAATTTCTCTGTAAAGTATCGTGCTGGACGTACTAATGATAATGCTGATGCTTTATCCAGGCTTCCCACAGAGACAGCTCCTGATGATGTGCGAGATGCTTGGGAAGATGTAGAGATGCCGGCTTTCTATAACAAATTTGCTCAACAGGATCAGGCTCGAGCTACCAATAACAGAGCTGCAGTTCCTTCACCCTCCAGTAGGCCTGATCCTAAAGAAGAAAGGTGGGTGAAATTACAGTCTGAAAGTAGAGTGCTGGGTGAGTTGTTGGACTTCATTACTAGTGGCAGAGCCCCTGAGAGGATTCGGCGTAAGAGTGCAGATCCTGAGCTCATCAAACTGTGGAGACAGCGCCAGCAACTCTTCATACAAAAGGGCCTATTGCTACGGAAAAGCCTAGACCCAGTGTCCAACGAGAGAGTGCATCAGATTCTCATACCCCGACGAGATGCAGGTATGGTGTTGGAGATGTACCACAATTAGTGTTGAGCGAACAGTTCGAGCATAGTTCGGGTCCGTACCGAATTTTGGGGTGTTCGTGACACGGACCCGAACCCGAACTTTTTCGTAAAAGTTCGGGTTCGGGTTCGTCGTTCGGCATGTATTTTGGCGCATTTTGAAAGGCTGCAAAGCAGCCAATCAACATGCATCATACTACTTGCCCTAAGATGCCATCGCAGCCATGCCTACTATTGGCAAGGCTGTGATTGGCCAAGTGCAGCATGTGACTCAGCCTCTTTATAAGCTTGTGCGCACGTCGGGACGTGCTCACTCCCGATGTGAATAGAACAGGGATAGACGCAGCTGATAGGGATTGGCTATTTTTAGAGTGGCCAGAGTGATTTTTCCATCCACATGTACCTGGGCTGACCGCCGGCCGCCATTTTGCGACTTGTAGTGCTGCAGCAGAAGCTGCCACAGTGTGCATTCCAAAGCTCCAAACAAGTCAGACATCTACACCTGGGATTCAGACCAATAGCGATTTAGCAGCACAGTCCAAGGCTATTTTTTTTAAAGGTTGTGCAGACCATTTTGTGGCACATGTTACTGGGCTGATAGGCGGCGGCCATCTTGGGACTAGTGCTGCAGCACAATCTCTCCCAACGTCCATTAATCACTTGTAATAGTGGTCTGTGCCATAGAAATCCTACATCAGGGACTTGGGTGTGCTTGTGTCACCCCTACTAATACCAGTCCACCTGTAATCCATACAGTGAAAAGCCATAAAGTATTCCAGTGAGGGAATTTTTTATTTATTTAAAAAAGGCCAAGTTAGTTTATCTGGCGTTCAATATACTAGATACAGTTAGGCCTGCGTTTCATACATCTGGAATTAGCAAACTAATGTGCTGGGGTTGGGAAAACATATATGTACCCATACTAGAATCTGTCAAAGAAAGCGGTACTCACATATAACAGTCATTCCATCTGTAATCCATACAGTCAAAAGACTGAAAGTATTCCAGTGAGGGAATTTTTTTTATTTAAAAAAGGCCAAGTTAGTTTATCTGGCGTTCAATATACTAGATACAGTTAGGCCTGCGTTTCATACATCTGGAATTAGCAAACTAATGTGCTGGGGTTGGAAAAACATATATGTACCCATACTAGAATCTGTCAAAGAAAGCGGTACTCACATATAACAGTCATTCCATCTGTAATCCATAAAGTCAAAAGACTGAAAGTATTCCAGTGAGGGAATTTTTTTTTTATTTAAAAAAGGCCAAGTTAGTTTATCTGGCGTTCAATATACTAGATACAGTTAGGCCTGCGTTTCATACATCTGGAATTAGCAAACTAATGTGCTGGGGTTGGGAAAACATATATGTACCCATACTAGAATCTGTCAAAGAAAGCGGTACTCACATATAACAGTCATTCCATCTGTAATCCATACAGTCAAAAGACTGAAAGTATTCCAGTGAGGGAATTTTTTTTATTTAAAAAAGGCCAAGTTAGTTTATCTGGCGTTCAATATACTAGATACAGTTAGGCCTGCGTTTCATACATCTGGAATTAGCAAACTAATGTGCTGGGGTTGGGAAAACATATATGTACCCATACTAGAATCTGTCAAAGAAAGCGGTACTCACATATAACAGTCATTCCATCTGTAATCCATACAGTCAAAAGACTGAAAGTATTCCAGTGAGGGAATTTTTTTTATTTAAAAAAGGCCAAGTTAGTTTATCTGGCGTTCAATATACTAGATACAGTTAGGCCTGCGTTTCATACATCTGGAATTAGCAAACTAATGTGCTGGGGTTGGGAAAACATATATGTACCCATACTAGAATCTGTCAAAGAAAGCGGTACTCACATATAACAGTCATTCCATCTGTAATCCATACAGTCAAAAGACTGAAAGTATTCCAGTGAGGGAATTTTTTTTTTATTTAAAAAAGGCCAAGTTAGTTTATCTGGCGTTCAATATACTAGATACAGTTAGGCCTGCGTTTCATACATCTGGAATTAGCAAACTAATGTGCTGGGGTTGGGAAAACATATATGTACCCATACTAGAATCTGTCAAAGAAAGCGGTACTCACATATAACAGTCATTCCATCTGTAATCCATACAGTCAAAAGACTGAAAGTATTCCAGTGAGGGATTTTTTTTTATTTAAAAAAGGCCAAGTTAGTTTATCTGGCGTTCAATATACTAGATACAGTTAGGCCTGCGTTTCATACATCTGGAATTAGCAAACTAATGTGCTGGGGTTGGGAAAACATATATGTACCCATACTAGAATCTGTCAAAGAAAGCGGTACTCACATATAACAGTCATTCCATCTGTAATCCATACAGTCAAAAGACTGAAAGTATTCCAGTGAGGGAATTTTTTTTATTTAAAAAAGGCCAAGTTAGTTTATCTGGCGTTCAATATACTAGATACAGTTAGGCCTGCGTTTCATACATCTGGAATTAGCAAACTAATGTGCTGGGGTTGGGAAAACATATATGTACCCATACTAGAATCTGTCAAAGAAAGCGGTACTCACATATAACAGTCATTCCATCTGTAATCCATACAGTCAAAAGACTGAAAGTATTCCAGTGAGGGAATTTTTTTTATTTAAAAAAGGCCAAGTTAGTTTATCTGGCGTTCAATATACTAGATACAGTTAGGCCTGCGTTTCATACATCTGGAATTAGCAAACTAATGTGCTGGGGTTGGGAAAACATATATGTACCCATACTAGAATCTGTCAAAGAAAGCGGTACTCACATATAACAGTCATTCCATCTGTAATCCATACAGTCAAAAGACTGAAAGTATTCCAGTGAGGGGATTTTGCTTATAAAAAATAATATATTTCATTGTGGTGCGAGTTGAATCGCAACAATGAAGAAAAATACTATTAAGGGACGAGGACGCGGTCGTGGTGGTGTCCGTGGAGCCTCTGTTGCTGGTAGAGGACGTGGCCGTTCGGCCCCAGGCGCACACAGTAGGGAACGAACTCCCTCAACTAGCCGGCAGAATGTACCGCAATATCTCGTGGGGCCCAATGACGCTCTTAGGATGGTAAGGCCTGAGCAGGTACAGGCATTAATCGATTGGGTGGCCGACAGTGCTTCCAGCACGTTCACCACATGGTCTTCCACCCAGTCTTCTGCGGAAAGCGCACAGGTGGCACCTGAAAACCAAGCCCATCAGTCTGTCACATCACCCCCAAGCATATCAGGGAAACGGTCTGAGCCACAAGTTATGCAGCAGTCTCTTCTTCTGTTTGAAGACTCTGCTTCCAGGGTTTCCCAGGGGCGTCCACCTAGCCCTTCCCCAGTGGAGGAAGACATACCATGCACTGACGCACAACCACTTATGTCTCCAGATGAAGAGGACATGGGAATACCACCACAGCAGAGTCACCGACTCTCTGATGATGACGAAATACAGGTGCCCACTGCCGCGTCTTTTTGCAGTGTGCAGACTGAACAGGAGGAGGTCAGGGAGGGAGACTGGGTGGAAGACGATGCAGAGGACGATGAGGTCTTAGACCCCACAGGGACTGAAGGTCGTGGCGATGACTTTCACAGTTCAGAGGAAGAGGTAGTGGTGAGACCGAGACAACAGCGAAGCCAAAGAGGGAGCAGGGGGCCAAAGCAGACGAGCCGCCGCCCCCAGAGTTCGCCTGCTACTGGACATCGCCAACAGGGACCCAGCCCCACAAAGGCAGCTTCAAAGAGTTCCCTGGCATGGCACTTCTTTAAACAATGTCCTACCGACAAGACCCGAGTGACTTGCACGCTCTGCCATCAGAGCCTGAGGCGAGGCATTAACGTTCTGAACCTCAGCACAACCTGCATGACCAGGCATCTACATGCAAAGCATGAACTGCAGTGGGGTACACACCTTAAAAACCAGGCACTCGCTGAGGCTCCCCCTGCTCCCTCTACCGCTGCTGCCTCGGCTTCCGCCTCGAGAGGAATGTTGCCACCTGCCGAGCAGCAAACAGAGGATGTGCCACCGACACCACCACCACCGCCACCGTCAACTAGCGTCTCCACTATATCACACAGCAGCGTTCAGCTCTCAATATCTCAAACCTTAGAGAGGAAGCGCAAATTCCCCCCGAGTCACCCTCGAGCCCTTGGCCTGAACGCCAGCATTTCTAAACTGCTGGCCTTTGAAATGCTGTCATTCCGGCTGGTGCACACAGACAGCTTCAAACAGCTGATGGCCATGGCTGTCCCGCAGTATGTGGTTCCCAGCCGCCACTACTTCTCCAAGACAGCCGTGCCTTCCCTGCACATGCAAGTGTCCGATAAAATCAAGTGTGCACTGCGCAACGCCATTTGTGGCAAGGTCCACCTAACCACAGATACGTGGACCAGTAAGCACGGCCAGGGACGCTATATCTCACTAACTGCACACTGAATGAATGTAGTGGCGGCTGGGCCCCCGGCGGACAGTTCCTTGGCGCACGTCCTTCCGCCCCCTAGGATCGCAGGGCATCATTCTCTGCCTCCTGTAGCCTCCTCCTCCTACTCGGCTTCCTCCTCCACTGCTTCCACCAGCTCATCCGGTCAGCCACACACCTTCACCACCAACTTCAGCACAGCCCGGGGTAAACGTCAGCAGGCCATTCTGAAACTCATATGTTTGGGGGACAGGCCCCACAGCGCAAAGGAGTTGTGGCGGGGTATTGAACAACAGACCGACGAGTGGTTTCTGCCGGTGGGCCTCAAGCCAGGCCTGGTGGTATGCGATAATGGGCGAAATCTCGTGGCAGCTCTGGGACTAGCCGGTTTGACGCACATCCCTTGCCTGGCGCATGTGCTGAACTTGGTGGTGCAGAGGTTCATTCACCACTACCCCAACATGTCAGAGCTGCTGCATAAAGTGCGGGCCGTCTGTGCGCGCTTCCGCCGTTCACATCCTGCCGCTGCTCGCCTGTCTGCGCTACAGCGGAACTTCGGCCTTCCCGCTCACCGCCTCATATGCGACGTGCCCACCCGGTGGAACTCCACCTTGCACATGCTGGAGAGACTGTGCGAGCAGCAGCAGGCCATAGTGGAGTTTCAGCTGCAGCACGCTCGCGTCAGTCGTACTGCCGAACAGCACCACTTCACCACCAATGATTGGGCCTCCATGCGAGACCTGTGTGCCCTGCTGCGCTGTTTCGAGTACTCCACCAACATGGCCAGTGGCGATGACACTGTTATCAGCGTTACAATACCACTTCTATGTCTCCTTGAGAAAACACTTAGGGCAATGATGTTAGAGGAGGTGGCCCAGGTGGAGGAGGAGGAGGAGGATGAGGGCTCGTTTCTAACACTTTCGGGCCAGTCTGTTCGAAGTGGCTCAGAGGGAGGTTTGATTAAGCAGCAGAGGACAGGTTCACAAGTCGCCAGCCAAGGCACTGTACTGGAGGACGAGGAGGAGGAGGAGGTGGAGGGGGACGAGGATGACGCAAGTTCACAGCGGGGTGGCAGCCCAGGCCCATCACTGGTGCGTGGCTGGGGGGATACGGTGGACGATGACGATACGCCTCCCACAGAGGACAGCTTGTCCTTACCCATGGGTAGCCTGGCCCACATGAGCGAATATATGCTCCAATGCCTGCGCAACGACAGCAGAGTTGCCCACGTTTTAACGTGTGCAGACTACTGGGTGGCCACCCTGCTGGATCCCCGGTATAAAGACAATGTGCCCACTTTAATTCCTGAACTGGAGCGCGACCGTAAGATGCGCGAGTACAAGCGCACGCTGATAGAGGCGCTCTTGAGAGCATTCCCACATGTCACAGGGGAACAGGTGGAAGGTGAAGGCAGAGGAGTGGCAAGAGGTCGCCAACGCAGCTGTGTCACGGCCAGCTCATCTGAGGGCAGGGTTAGCATGGCAGAAATTTGGAAAAGTTTTGTCTCCACGCCACAGCTATCTGCACCGACACCTGATACGGAACGTGTTAGCAGGAGGCAGCATTTCACTAACATGGTTGAACAGTATGTCTGCACACCCCTCCACATCCTGACGGATGGTTCGGCCCCATTCAACTACTGGGTTTCGAAATTGTCCACGTGGCCAGAGTTAGCATGTTATGCCTTGGAGGTGCTTTCCTGCCCGGCGGCCAGCGTTTTATCTGAACGCGTATTCAGCACGGCAGGGGGCGTCATTACTGACAAGCGCAGCCGTCTGTCCACAGCCAACGTGGACAAGCTGACCTTCATAAAGATGAACCAGGCATGGATCCCACAGGACCTGTCCCTCCATTGTGCAGAGTAGTCCTTATTAACTGCCTAAAACATGTCTTGTTGTGCTACGGGCCACTTCTTTATTTGATACAAATTTTATGAAACCCACAGTTGAATGAAACTCTTCTCTGTCTGGGCGCCGGGGCCTAACCAGATGAAAGTGGCCGGTTAAACTAACGGGTGACATGAAGCCATAACCTCTGCCATGCTACCTCTGTCTTCTGTCTGGGTGCTGAGGCCTAAGTCAAATAAAGCGGTCTTCTGCTGTGCTGGGGGATATGAAGCTAATCTCTGACCTCTCTCCTCTGTCTGGGTCCAAAGGCCTAAATCACTGAAAGAGGCCTTCTCCTGTGGTGTGTGATATGATGCCAGAATATGTGCTGTGGGGACTCTCTCCTCTTCCTGGGTGCAGGGGTCAAATAAACTAAATTGTGGCCTACTCCTGTGGTGGTTGATATGATGCCTGATTCTCTGATGTGGAACCTCTCTCCTCTGTTTGGGTGAAGGGGTCAAAGTAACTAAATGGTGGCTTCTCCTGTGGTGGCTGATATGATGCCAGAATATGTGCTGTGGTGCCTCTCTCCTCTTCCTGGGTGCAGGGGTCAAAGTAACTAAATGGTGGCTTCTCCTGTGGTGGCTGATATGATGCCAGAATATGTGCTGTGGGGCCTCTCTCCTCTTCCTGGGTGCAGGGGTCAAAGTAACTCAATGGTGGCTTCTCCTGTGGTGGCTGATATGATGCCAGAATATGAGCTGTGGTGCCTCTCTCCTCTGTCTGGGTCCAAAGGCCTAAATCACTGAAAGAGGCCTTCTCCTGTGGTGTGTGATATGATGCCTGAATATGTGCTGTGGTGCCTCTCTCCTCTTCCGGGGTGCGGGGGTCAAAGTAACTCAATGGTGGCTTCTCCTGTGGTGGCTGATATGATGCCAGAATATGTGCTGTGGTGCCTCTCTCCTCTTCCTGGGTGCGGGGGTCAAAGTAACTCAATGGTGGCTTCTCCTGTGGTGGCTGATATGATGCCAGAATATGTGCTGTGGGGCCTCTCTCCTCTTCCTGGGTGCAGGGGTCAAAGTAACTCAATGGTGGCTTCTCCTGTGGTGGTTAGTATGATGCCAGAATATGTGCTGTGGGGCCTCTCTCCTCTTCCTGGGTGCAGGGGTCAAAGTAACTCAATGGTGGCTTCTCCTGTGGTGGCTGATATGATGCCAGAATATGTGCTGTGGTGCCTCTCTCCTCTTCCTGGGTGCGGGGGTCAAAGTAACTCAATGGTGGCTTCTCCTGTGGTGGCTGATATGATGCCAGAATATGTGCTGTGGGGCCTCTCTCCTCTTCCTGGGTGCAGGGGTCAAAGTAACTCAATGGTGGCTTCTCCTGTGGTGGTTAGTATGATGCCAGAATATGTGCTGTGGGGCCTCTCTCCTCTTCCTGGGTGCAGGGGTCAAAGTAACTCAATGGTGGCTTCTCCTGTGGTGGCTGATATGATGCCAGAATATGTGCTGTGGTGCCTCTCTCCTCTTCCTGGGTGCGGGGGTCAAAGTAACTCAATGGTGGCTTCTCCTGTGGTGGCTGATATGATGCCAGAATATGTGCTGTGGTGCCTCTCTCCTCTTCCTGGGTGCGGGGGTCAAAGTAACTCAATGGTGGCTTCTCCTGTGGTGGCTGATATGATGCCAGAATATGTGCTGTGGGGCCTCTCTCCTCTTCCTGGGTGCAGGGGTCAAAGTAACTCAATGGTGGCTTCTCCTGTGGTGGTTAGTATGATGCCAGAATATGTGCTGTGGGGCCTCTCTCCTCTTCCTGGGTGCAGGGGTCAAAGTAACTCAATGGTGGCTTCTCCTGTGGTGGCTGATATGATGCCAGAATATGTGCTGTGGTGCCTCTCTCCTCTTCCTGGGTGCGGGGGTCAAAGTAACTCAATGGTGGCTTCTCCTGTGGTGGCTGATATGATGCCAGAATATGTGCTGTGGGGCCTCTCTCCTCTTCCTGGGTGCAGGGGTCAAAGTAACTCAATGGTGGCTTCTCCTGTGGTGGTTAGTATGATGCCAGAATATGTGCTGTGGGGCCTCTCTCCTCTTCCTGGGTGCAGGGGTCAAAGTAACTCAATGGTGGCTTCTCCTGTGGTGGCTGATATGATGCCAGAATATGTGCTGTGGTGCCTCTCTCCTCTTCCTGGGTGCGGGGGTCAAAGTAACTCAATGGTGGCTTCTCCTGTGGTGGCTGATATGATGCCAGAATATGTGCTGTGGGGCCTCTCTCCTCTTCCTGGGTGCAGGGGTCAAAGTAACTCAATGGTGGCTTCTCCTGTGCTGATTGATATAAAGCTGATGGTTGTGCCATCTGACATGGTTGCCAGGGTCTGATTCAATGGGGGCCTACTCCTGTGGTGGGTGATCTAAATGCCTGATTCTCTGCTGTGAAACCTCTCTCCTCCGTCTGGGTGTAGGGGTCAAAGTCTTTCAAAGTCGCCTTCTCCTGTGCTGATTGATATGAAGCTGATGGTTGTGCCATCTGACATGGTTGCCGGGGTCCCATTAAATTGTGGCCTACTCCTGTGGTGGTTGATATGATGCCTGATTCTCTGATGTGGAACCTCTCTCCTCTGTTTGGGTGAAGGGGTCAAAGTAACTAAATGGTGGCTTCTCCTGTGGTGGCTGATATGATGCCAGAATATGTGCTGTGGGGCCTCTCTCCTCTTCCTGGGTGCAGGGGTCAAAGTAACTCAATGGTGGCTTCTCCTGTGGTGGCTGATATGATGCCAGAATATGTGCTGTGGTGCCTCTCTCCTCTTCCTGGGTGCGGGGGTCAAAGTAACTCAATGGTGGCTTCTCCTGTGGTGGCTGATATGATGCCAGAATATGTGCTGTGGTGCCTCTCTCCTCTTCCTGGGTGCGGGGGTCAAAGTAACTCAATGGTGGCTTCTCCTGTGGTGGCTGATATGATGCCAGAATATGTGCTGTGGTGCCTCTCTCCTCTTCCTGGGTGCAGGGGTCAAAGTAACTAAATGGTGGCTTCTCCTGTGGTGGTTGATATGATGCCTGATTCTCTGCTGTGAAACCTCTCTCCTCCATCTGGGTGTAGGGGTCAAAGTCTTTCAAAGTCGCCTTCTCCTGTGCTGATTGATATAAAGCTGATGGTTGTGCCATCTGACATGGTTGCCAGGGTCTGATTCAATGGGGGCCTACTCCTGTGGTGGGTGATATGATGCCAGAATATGTGCTGTGGTGCCTCTCTCCTCTTCCTGGGTGCGGGGGTCAAAGTAACTCAATGGTGGCTTCTCCTGTGGTGGCTGATATGATGCCAGAATATGTGCTGTGGGGCCTCTCTCCTCTTCCTGGGTGCAGGGGTCAAAGTAACTCAATGGTGGCTTCTCCTGTGGTGGTTAGTATGATGCCAGAATATGTGCTGTGGGGCCTCTCTCCTCTTCCTGGGTGCAGGGGTCAAAGTAACTCAATGGTGGCTTCTCCTGTGGTGGCTGATATGATGCCAGAATATGTGCTGTGGTGCCTCTCTCCTCTTCCTGGGTGCGGGGGTCAAAGTAACTCAATGGTGGCTTCTCCTGTGGTGGCTGATATGATGCCAGAATATGTGCTGTGGGGCCTCTCTCCTCTTCCTGGGTGCAGGGGTCAAAGTAACTCAATGGTGGCTTCTCCTGTGGTGGCTGATATGATGCCAGAATATGTGCTGTGGTGCCTCTCTCCTCTTCCTGGGTGCGGGGGTCAAAGTAGATCAGGTCGTTACGGACGCGGAGATACCTAATATGTGTAGTGTATTTTATTTTTTTTATTTTTTTCAGTGATAAATGTGTTTTTTTGAAACTTTACTTTTTTCACTTTTTTTAACTTTTTTTTTGACCCAGACCCACTTGGTTCTTGAAGATCCAGTGGGTCTGATGTCTTTATAATACAGTACAGTACAATATATATTGTACTGTACTGTATTTTACACTTCTCTGAACAGATCTATGCATTTTAGCACATATCTGTTCAGCACCATGGACAGCAGGACGCCTGAGAGGCGTCCTGTTGCCATGGGAACCTTCCCCATCTGCTCAGTACTGGTCAGAACTGCGCAGACGGGGAAGGGTAAGCACAGGGCTGAGGGGGGCTCTCTGGGGGCTCTCTCCCTCTCCCATCGGGGGGCTGCAAAGGCACTGCAGCCCCCCGATGGGAGAGGGAGGGAGCTCCCTGCGCTGTTAACCTTTTCCATACAGCGGTCCGTACGGACCGCTGTATGGAAAGGGTTAAACGGCTGACATCGCATCGCGGGCGGGGGATCGCGATCCCGCCTGCCGCACCGCCCGCCTCCCGCACCTTACCGCACCTCCCGCACCGCCTGCGACACCCCCCCTGCAACACCCGCCCACATAATATCATTCAGGGGTGAAGGGGGGGTGAAAAATCTTTATTTTGGACATACTAAAGTTTCTGATACCCGCGGTCAGGGACCGCGGGGATCAGAAACTACAGAAAGCGCTACAAACCGCAGGTCTAAATTGACCTGCGGTTTGCAGAGATCGCCTATAGGGGAGGGTCACAGGACCCCCCTCGGCATTGACCCAAGGTGCCTGGTTGTGTGAAACAGCCGGGATCTCAGCGCTGTCACCATGTATGCAGACATGGTGACAGTTGAATGCCATGACGTGTATACTCATCATGGCGCACTAAGTAGCAGTGCTCCATGAAGAGTATACTCATCATAGGTCGGGAATATTTTCATACTCTCTCCTTCTCAGATCGCTTCCCTGACAGGAATTGGGGCGATCAGAGAAGGAAAAGCACATAGTCCCTCCCTAACCCCCCCTTACCTGCCCCGATGCGCTGCGATTGGTCACTCTGCAGTAATGGACCAATCACAGCGATCGCGGGAGGGTCAGAGCTCCTATACAGTTCCTGCAGGCTTCTCTGGTTGCTAGCAACCCCAGCACGCCGGCTTCACTGAACCTTCAGCCCTTCGCTCCCTGCGCTGACAGAGAAAGCCGATCACGTACATGCACATGGGGATGCGGTGAGGCACCACATTCCCCCACGTACATGTACGTGATATTGCCTGAAGGGGTTAAAAAACAAGATTCTTGTGTTTTTTTTCTTAAATATTAAATTGTGCCATTTCTCCTGTGCCCGTTTTCTATCGGTATTTTATGTATGTACTGATTAGTCACAGGGCAGAACCCCTGAAGGATGGGTAACCAATGTAATCCTGATAGGAAATGCATTAAAGGGATATTCCCATCTTGGACATTAGTGGCATACTGCTAGAATATGCCATAAATGTCAGATAGGTGTAGGTACCACCTGTGCGACAGGTCCTGAAGTAAACGGAGAGCACCCTGCACATACACAGTGTCCGCTCCATTAACTTGTATTAGACTTCCAAAAATTGCAAGGCAGGTGCGCTGTGTATCCAATGCCATCATGTGAGATACTGTTTGCTGAGCTGCTTTATCTAATCCTATCATATGTGATACTGTCTGCTGAACTGTGTATCTAATCTTCTCCCAGAATGTACTTATTAGTAATGGTGCCCCCAGTATTTATAATGCTCCCTGTAGTGCCCCCAACATTTATAATGTCCCCTGTAGTGCCCCCCAATATTTATACTGGCTTTTGTAGGGTCCCGAATGTTTATAAGGCCATCTAAGTGCCCCAATAAATATACTATCTCTTGTAGTGCTTCCAGTATTTACACTGGTGGCACTATAGGGGCCATTATAAATATTATGGGCTCTACAAGACACGGTATAATTACCTGGCGAACTTATGCCCGTGAAGTTAGGTGTCTGAATAGGTTAAAGGCAGGGTATGTAGAGTGCAATGGCCAGCAAATGATGTAGGAGTCAGAAAAATAGGCCATTGGTAGAAAAATAAACATCTCTCTTTACTGTACAGCAAAATAGGAATTGTAGTACATCTAACAATAGCAAAACATAGTTCCAACTGTACACAGTGCAATTCTCTCCCAGTTAGCAGTGTATGCATTTAGACAAGGATATGAGTTATGGCCCTCTTTGTACACTTTGTTGCTAAAGTCTCAACAAAATCTATGGCTGGCGACAGTACCTTGGCTGTAATGGCTATAATGTCCATTTCAGGATACAGGGGTTTGATGGAGCATCTGGCCAGGGTGTGTCCAGGTGTGAAGGGTGTCTTAACAGTGTCCCTCAGTGTAGCAAAGTCTGAATGGCTGTAGTCACAGATTACCTTGCCGACTCCAATGCTTGGCTATGCAGATTCTAAGATCTTCTTTACTCTCCTTTTCTCTTTTTCCGTGGATCTTGCAGAGATCTGTTAGTCTAGTGTGTTTCTTGGGCCTAAGAGGAGGAAGCATTAGGCAAAAATGTCTTCCTTGCTGAACTCTCACTAATCACCCGCCAAACTGAGCTGGGGGCAGATCCTGGTTACCACCCAATCTCCTGCAAAGGACTAAGCCAGGATTAATAAACCTTGGCTGGGCCATCCATACATGGCTAAGCTGGGTTTTAAATATAGAAAAACAATACTGTACATACCATAAAATTAGATTAAAGAACAAACCATTTGCAGATACCCCCTGCTCTGGGGGCTGCAAGGAAAAGTGCTAACCCATTATCTATAGTCTGTACATTATTACATTCAAAATGGCCGCTGTCATGTTGAGACACTGTTTGTGATGTCATGATTAGAATCCTGGCAGATGACTCTCTTTCTTGTGACATTAAAATGGTGGCTATGGCTCATTTACATATGATGTCATAAAGGGCGGTGGGTATATATTGAGGTGACGCACTGACCCCAGCCTCAGTCTGCAGGGCTGGCTCTCTCCTTTAGGGGCCTCTGACGAGCAGCACAGGACCAGATCGGGTAAGTTTGTCCGGCTTTTTCTTCATGTGTTTGAGACTTGTTTTTGCTGATCTTTATTTTCTATTTGTTGTATACAATGTGAGAGCTTTGTATGACCCTCTGCGGCCCCCGAAAATCAGCCTCAGGTGTGACACTGAACCTCCTCCAATGGAAGAATCCCAGGAGAATGTGAAGAAGGAGCCTCCATCTCCCTTAAAGGGCCGAAGCCACAGAAATCCAAGACCATTTTTTAATAAAGAAAGTTTTCTCTGTGTGTTTCTTTAAAAAACAAGTTTCTTGTGTTTTTTTTCTTAAATATTAAATTGTGCCATTTCTCCTGTGCCCGTTTTCTATCGGTATTTTATGTATGTACTGATTAGTCACAGGGCAGAACCCCTGAAGGATGGGTAACCAATGTACTCCTGATAGGAAATGCATTAAAGGGATATTCCCATCTTGGACATTAGTGGCATACTGCTAGAATATGCCATAAATGTCAGATAGGTGTAGGTACCACCTGTGCGACAGGTCCTGAAGTTAACGGAGAGCACCCTGCACATACACAGTGTCCGCTCCATTAACTGGTATTAGACTTCCAAAAATTGCAAGGCAGGTGCGCTGTGTATCCAATGCCATCATGTGAGATACTGTTTGCTGAGCTGCTTTATCTAATCCTATCATATGTGATACTGTCTGCTGAACTGTGTATCTAATCTTCTCCCAGAATGTACTTATTAGTAATGGTGCCCCCAGTATTTATAATGCTCCCTGTAGTGCCCCCAACATTTATAATGTCCCCTGTAGTGCCCCCCAATATTTATACTGGCTTTTGTAGTGTCCCGAATGTTTATAAGGCCCCCTAAGTGCCCCAATAAATATACTGTCTCTTGTAGTGCTTCCAGTATTTACACTGGTGGCACTATAGGGGCCATTATAAATATTATGGGCTCTACAAGACACGGTATAATTATCTGGCGAACTTATGCCCGTGATGTTAGGTGTCTGAATGGGTTAAAGGCAGGGTATGTAGAGTGCAATGGCCAGCAAATGATGTAGGAGTCAGAAAAATAGGCCATTGGTAGAAAAATAAACATCTCTCTTTTTTGTACAGCAAAATAGGAATTGTACAGGGTGGGCCATTTATATGGATGCACCTTAATAAAATGGGAATGTTTGGTGATATTAACTTCCTGTTTGTGTCACATTAGTATATGTGAGGGGGGAAACTTTTCAAGATGGGTGGTGACCATGGCGGCCATTTTGAAGTCGGCCATTTTGAATCCAACTTTTTTTTTTTCAATAGGAAGAGGGTCATGTGACACATCAAACTTATTGGGAATTTCACAAGAAAAACAATGGTGTGCTTGGTTTTAACGTAACTTTATTCTTTCATGAGTTATTTACAAGTTTCTGACCACTTATAAAATGTTTTCAATGTGCTGCCCATTGTGTAGGATTGTCAATGCTACCCTCTTCTCCCACTCTTCACACACTGAAAGCAACACCGCAGGAGAAATGCTAGCACAGGCTTCCAGTATCCGTAGTTTCAGGTGCTGCACATCTCGTATCTTCACAGCATAGACAATTGCCTTCAGATGACACCAAAGATAAAAGTCTAGGGTCAGATCGGGAGACCTTGGGGGCCATTCAACTGGCCCACGACGACCAATCCACTTTCTAGGAA
Source organism: Bufo bufo (assembly GCF_905171765.1). NCBI lineage: Eukaryota > Metazoa > Chordata > Amphibia > Anura > Bufonidae > Bufo > Bufo bufo. Next base: position 44,005 of record NW_024401159.1, read on the forward strand.
ACTGTTCATCTAGGAATGCTCGGACCTGACACCCATAATGTGGTGGTGGGTGCACCATCTTGCTGGAAAAACTCAGGGAACGTGCCAGCTTCAGTGCATAAAGAGGGAAACACATCATCATGTAGCAATTTCGCATATCCAGTGACCCCGTTAGACTTTTATCTTTGGGGTATCTGAAGGCAATTGTCTATGCTGTGAAGATACGAGTGTCACGAGGGTGTCAAGACCCACGCCTGACTCCATTATACCCGGGGTCAGGAAGTCACAGCGGTTGGCTGCGCGCTCTATGTAAGATAGGGCTGTTTCCTTATGGTAGTTTTCTGGGTTTGCTTTGCAACCCTTTTTGGCTCACTCAGGGATCCGTAGCTCTTTCTCCTCAGCTGTTCCTTGTCCAGCACTCCCAACCTCCTTATATTCCCCTCTCACACTTCTCTGGTTGCCAGATATAGAGCTTCCTGCCTGGACTTCTATACTGACCCTCTGGAGCTGTGTTGCTGCGTTCTCTGGTTGTTGGTCCAGAACGTTACCCTCCGGATCCCTGTTGGACCTTGGTGGTCTGCTGTGGTCGCCCACCTGGGTGTATGTGTTTGTCTGTATTGTCTGTCCTTCCCTCTTAGTGTCAGTGGTGCGGACTAGCGATCCCACCAGCCCGTTCACTATCTAGGGCTCATTCTAGGGCAAGCCAGGGTTTAGGCACGTGATCGCCGCACTGGTGAGGAACCCGTCTAGGGACGTCAGGGCAGTCAGGTGCCAGCCGCAAGGTGAGTTAGGGGTCACCACCTTTCCCTCTCCCTTGGGCAGGGCTTTCCCTTTTCCCTCCCTGTGCGTGACGCCGGTCATTACATTATATCTGGCCCTTATTTTGTGTACCTACTTAGAATCTAGTATGGATCCAATTGCTGCTCTGTCCAAACAATTTCATGGCCTGTCTTTGGAGGTGGCAGGATTGAAGGCGTCGGTCCTCCAGCAACAGCAGCAATTACAACTGACCAGCGGTTGCTACTGGTAACCAGGTTGTTGCGGAACCCAAGGTCCCTCTCCCTGACAGATTTTCTGGGGGAAGGGACAAGTTTTTGACATTCCGTGAGGCCTGTAAATTATATTTTAAACTGCGCCCTTACTCCTCTGGTAATGAAGAACAGCGGGTGGGGGTTGTTATTTCCCTGCTGCAGGGGGACCCGCAGTCCTGGCCATTCTCTTTACCCACTGATTCCCAGGCTCTTCGGTCAGTGGATGAGTTTTTCGGGGCCTTGGGTCTCATATATGACGACCCTGACCGAGTCGCACTGGCTGAATCAAGTTTACGGAGACTCCTACAAGGAGAGCGGCCAGAAGAGGAGTATTGCTCTGACTTCCGTAGGTGGGCTACGGATACCCAATGGAACGACCCGGCTCTCAAGAGTCAGTTCTGCTCTGGGTTATCCGAAAGGGTTAAGGATGCGCTTGCATTATATGAGACCCCCTTTTCCCTTGATGCGGTTATGTCCCTTTCTATCCGAATAGATAGACGCCTTAGGGACAGGTTGAAAAAACCGGAGCAATTGGTAACCCCTCCCAAGCAGCAGTTAGTCTGTACAGACTTAGACGAGCCTATGCAGCTAGGAGGAACTACTCGTCAGGTCCGTCCTCCTGAGGCTCGCCGTAGGCGTGGGGTTTGTTTTTTTTGTGGGGAGAGGGGTCATTTCATTAATGTCTGTCCTTCTTTCCTCAGAAACAAAAGACCGTCGGAAAACTACTAACCCCAGGCTGTGTGGAGGATGTCAGCCGGGGGGTATATGTTTCCTCCATACATACATCGCAATTTGTGTTGCCAGCAGTTATTGTTTTTGGTGTTAAGACGGAGACTATTTCTTTCTTTCTAGACAGTGGAGCAGGCATTTGATAGATGCCCATTTTGCCCGCACTATGGGCTTGTCTCTCTGTACGCTACAGAGACCTATTCCCATATTCGCTATTGATTCTGCTCCTCTGTCTCAGAGAAACCTCACCCACATTGTTCATAATTTACACCTTCGGGTAGGGGACCACACTAACTAGATGCTTTCATGTTATGTTCTGGAGGGGCTTCCCACTCCGGTAGTGCTGGGCCTTCCCTGGTTGGTAGCGCACAATCCAGTGGTGGATTGGCAGGCCAGGGAGATATCGGAGTGGAGTGAGCATTGCAGAGAAAATTGCTTAAATAGCAATTTCTTAGTCGCCTCCATAACTACCCTACCTACATTTATTTCGGACTTTGAGGACGTTTTTTCTGAAAAGGGTTGTCAGAAGTTACCACCTCACCGTCCTTATGATTGCCCGGTTAACCTTATTCCCGGCGCAAAATTACCCAAGACCAGGTTATATAATCTTTCGGGTCCAGAGAGACAAGCCATGAAAGATTATATCTCCGAGAGCTTGGCTAAAGGACACATCAGACCCTCTTCTTCACCCGTGGCTGCAGGGTTTTTCTTCGTTAAAAAGAAAGATGGGGGCCTGCGTCCTTGCCTAGATTTTCGCGAATTAAATCGGATAACCATCCGAGACCCATACCCTCTTCCTCTCATTCCTGACCTGTTTAACCAGATTGCGGGTGCTAGGTGGTTCTCCAAACTTGATCTTAGGGGGGCCTACAATCTGATTCGTATCAAGGAGGGGGATGAGTGGAAGACAGCTTTTAACACCCCTGAGGGGCATTATGAAAATCTAGTTATGCCTTTCGGTCTGACCAATGCTCCTGCCGTCTTTCAACATTTCGTTAATGACATTTTTAGTCATCTAATCGGCAGGTTTGTGGTAATATACCTAGATGATATTTTAATTTATTCGTCTGATCTGAGAACACATGAGGTGCATGTCAGACAAGTACTGCAGGTCCTACGGACGAATGAATTATATGCTAAAATTGAAAAATGTGTCTTCGCCGTTCAGGAGATACAATTCCTAGGTTATTTTTTATCTGCGTCATTTTTCCGTATGGATCCTAGGAAGGTCCAGGCAATTTTAGATTGGGATCTTCCTGAGAACCTCAAAGCTCTGCAACGGTTCTTGGGCTTCGCGAACTTCTATAGGAAATTCATTAAAAATTATTCAGTTATTGTAAAACCCCTTACTGACATGACTAGGAAGGGGACTGATTTTTCTAAATGGTCTGACGCCGCTAAAGTTGCTTTTTCCTCTCTAAAAGAGAGGTTTACCTCGGCACCTGTACTAGTCCAACCTGATGTCTCTCAGCCTTTTATTGTTGAAGTCGATGCGTCAGAGGTGGCAGTGGGGGCAGTGCTGTCTCAGGGTCCGTCTCCTGGCAAATGGCGTCCTTGTGCTTTCTTTTCTAAAAAACTATCTACAGCAGAAAAGAACTACGATATTGGCAATAGGGAACTATTAGCTATTAAACTAGTGTTTGAAGAATGGCGTCACTTTTTAGAGGGGGCAGTCCACCCCGTCACTGTGATTACGGACCACAAAAATCTTCTGTACCTTGAATCAGCTAAGCGTCTCACCCCTAGACAAGCTAGGTGGTCGCTATTTTTACCAGGTTTAACTTTGTTATTACCTATCGTCCTGGGGCAAAGAATACCAAGGCTGATGCACTATCTCGTTGTTTCCCTGGAGGGGGTAATGTGAGTGATCCGGTACCTATTCTTCAAAGAGGAGTGGTTGTTTCTGCGGTACACTCTGCTCTGGAGGGGAAGGTGTTAGAGGCCCAGGGGGACGCCCCGGTCTCTTGCCCCTCAGAGAAATTGTTTGTACCGTTGAACCTGCGTTTCGAACTATTAAAGGAACATCATAATTCGGCACTTGCTGGGCACCCGGGTAGTAAAGCAACCTTGGAGCTATTGTCTCGTCGTTTTTGGTGGCCAAGGTTGCGTCAGGATGTATTGGATTTTGTGTCTTCTTGTTCTACCTGTGCGCGCGCAAAAGTTTCACATACACGTCCTGCAGGGTCTCTATTACCACTCGTCATTTCCTATAGACCATGGACACATCTGTCAATGGATTTTATCACTGACTTACCTTTGTCTGCGGGTAAAACAGTTATTTTGGTAGTAGTGGACAGGTTTAGCAAAATGGTACACTTCATTGCGTTACCCGCACTACCTAATGCTAAGACTCTTGCTCAGGTATTCGTCAGTGAAATCGTGAAGCTTCACGGGGTCCCTTCCGATGTTGTTTCGGATCGGGGTACCCAGTTTATTTCTAAATTTTGGAAAGCTTTTTGTTCCCGTTTGGGGGTACACTTGTCCTTTTCCACAGCTTTCCATCCTCAGTCGAATGGACAGACTGAGCGTACCAACCAAAACCTGGAGACATATCTAAGATGTTTTGTGTCTGAAAACCAACAGTTGTTGTTCATCATATTTACCGTTAGCTGAGTTTGCCATAAATAATCGTCGTCAGGAATCCACTGGCAAGTCACCATTTCTTGGTGCATATGGTTTTCATCCCCAATTCTGTACTTTCAAAGAGGGGGGGTCTTCTGGGGTTCCCGAAGAGGAACGGTTTTCGTCATCTCTTTCATCGGTATGGCAGAAGGTGCAAGCTAACTTGAAAAATATGGGAGGTAAATACAAATGCATGGCTGATAAGAGACGGTCGCCAGGTCCGGACCTAGGAGTGAATGACTATGTGTGGTTGTCTACTAGAAATATTAAAATGAAGGTTCCCTCTTGGAAACTGGGTCCTAGGTTCATTGGCCCTTGCAAAATTGTAGCCATCATCAACCCCGTGGCTTTTCGCCTGGAGCTACCTCAGACTTTTAAAATCCATAACGTCTTTCATAAGTCGTTACTCAAAAAATATGTTCCACCTCTAGAACCATCACCGCTGCCACCCCCTCCTGTTGTCGTGGATGGTAATCTAGAGTTTCAGATATCCAAAATTGTTAATTCTCGTCGGGTCCGCCGCTCTCTTCAATATCTGGTGCATTGGAGAGATTACGGTCCCGAGGAAAGAATGTGGGTTCCTGCGTCTGAGGTAAACGCTGACAGGATAGTTTGGGTTTTTCATGCCTCTCATCCTGAGAGACCTAGTCCTGAGTGTCCGGAGGCCCTCGTAGGGAGGGGGGTACTGTCACGAGGGTGTCAAGACCCACGCCTGACTCCGTTATACCCGGGGTCAGGAAGTCACAGCGGTTGGCTGCGCGCTCTATGTAAGATAGGGCTGTTTCCTTATGGTAGTTTTCTGGGTTTGCTTTGCAACCCTTTTTGGCTCACTCAGGGATCCATAGCTCTTTATCCTCAGCTGTTCCTTGTCCAGCACTCCCAACCTCCTTATATTCCCCTCTCACACTTCTCTGGTTGCCAGATATAGAGCTTCCTGCCTGGACTTCTATACTGACCCTCTGGAGCTGTGTTGCTGCGTTCTCTGGTTGTTGGTCCAGAACGTTACCCTCCGGATCCCTGTTGGACCTTGGTGGTCTGCTGTGGTCGCCCACCTGGGTGTATGTGTTTGTCTGTATTGTCTGTCCTCTGCCTGGTGTTTCCCTCTTAGTGTCACCGGCCCGTTCACTATCTAGTGCTCATTCTAGGGAAAGCCAGGGTTTAGGCACGTGATCGCCGCACGGGTGAGGAACCAGTCTAGGGACGTCAGGGCAGTCAGGTGCCAGCCGCAAGGTGAGTCAGGGGTCACCACCTTTCCCTCTCCCTTGGGCAGGGCTTTCCCTTTTCCCTCCCTGTGCGTGACGCCGGTCATTACAACGAGATGTGCAGCACCTGAAACTACGAATACTGGAAGCCTGTGCTAGCATTTCTCCTGCGGTGTTGCTATCAGTGTGTGAAGAGTGGGAGAAGAGGGTTGCATTCACAATCCAACACAATGGGCAGCACATTAAACACATTTTATAAGTGGTCAGAAACTTGTAAATAACTCATGAAAGAATATAGTTACGTTAAAACCAAGCACACCATTGTTTTTCTTGTAAAATTCTCAATAGGTTTGATGTGTCACATGACCCTCTTCCTATTGAAAAAACAAAAGTTGGATTCAAAATGGCCAACTTCAAAATGGCCGCCATGGTCACCACCCATCTTGAAAAGTTTCCCCCCTCACATATACTAATGTGCCACAAACAGGAAGTTAATATCACCAACCATTCCCATTTTATTAAGGTGCATCAATATAAATGGCCCACCCTGTAGTACATCTAACTATAGCAAAACATAGTTCCAACTGTACACAGTGCAATTCTCTCCCAGTTAGCAGTGTATGCATTTAGAAAAGGATATGAGTTATGGCCCACTTTGTTGCTAAAGTCTCAACACAATCTATGGCTGGCAACAGTCCCTTGGCTGTAATGGCTATAATGTCCATTGCAGGATACAGGGGTTTGATGGAGCATCTGGCCAGGGTGTGTCCAGGTGTGAAGGGTGTCTTAACAGTGTCCCTCAGTGTAGCAAAGTCTGAATGGCTGTAGTCACAGATTACCTTGCTGACTCCAATGCTTGGCTATGCAGATTCTAAGATCTTCTTTACTCTCCTTTTCTCTTTTTCCGTGGATCTTGCAGAGATCTGTTAGTCTAGTGTGTTTCTTGGGCCTAAGAGGAGGGAGCATTAGGCAAAAATTTCTTCCTTGCTGGACTCTCACTAATCACCCGCCAAACTGAGCTAGGGGCAGATCCTGGTTACCACCCAATCTCCTGCAAAGGACTAAGCCAGGATTAATAAACCTTGGCTGGGCCATCCATACATGGCTAAGCTGGGTTTTAAATATAGAAAAACAATACTGTACATACCATAAAATTAGATTAAAGAACAAACCATTTGCAGATACCCCTTGCTCTGGGGGGCTGCAAGGAAAAAGTGCTAACCCATTATCTATAGTCTGTACATTATTACATTCAAAATGGCCGCTGTCATGTTGAGACACTGTTTGTGATGTCATGATTAGAATCCTGGCAGATGACTCTCTTTCTTGTGACATCAAAATGGGGGCTATGGCTCATTTACATATGATGTCATAAAGGGCGGTGGGTATATATTGAGGTGACGCACTGACCCCAGCCTCAGTCTGCAGGGCTGGCTCTCTCCTTTAGGGGCCTCTGACGAGCAGCACAGGACCAGATCGGGTAAGTTTGTCCGGCTTTTTCTTCATGTGTTTGAGACTTGTTTTTGCTGATCTTTATTTTCTATTTGTTGTATACAATGTGGGAGCTTTGTATGACCCTCTGCGGCCCCCGAAAATCAGCCTCAGGTGTGACACTGAACCTCCTCCAATGGAAGAATCCCAGGAGAATGTGAAGAAGGAGCCTCCATCTCCCTTAAAGGGCCGAAGCCACAGAAATCCAAGACCATTTTTTAATAAAGAAAGTTTTCTCTGTGTGTTTCTTTAAAAAAAAAGATTCTTGTGTTTTTTTTTCTTAAAGGGAACCTGTCACCTGGATTTTGGGTATAGAGCTGAGGACTTGGGTTGCTAGATCGCTGCTAGCACATCCGCAATACCCAGTCCCCATAGCTCTGTATGCTTTTATTGTGTAAAAAAAACAACTATTTGATACATATGCAAATTAACCTGAGATGAGTCCTGTACGTGAGATGAGTCAGGGACAGGACTCATCTCAATTAATTTGCATATGTATCAAATCTGTTTTTATACACAATAAAAGCACACAGAGCTATGGGGACTGGGTATTGCGGATGTGCTAGCAGCGATCTAGCAACCCATGTCCTCAGCTCTATACACAGAATCCCGGTGACAGGTTCCCTTTAAATATTAAATTGTGCCATTTCTCCTGTGCCCGTTTTCTATCGGTATTATATGTATGTACTGATTAGTCACAGGGCAGAACCCCTGAAGGATGGGTAACCAATGTACTCCTGATAGGAAGATCGATTTTGCCCTGTCCTTACAAGAGACACTGAGAGCTGTAGTCCAAGTGGATCCCAAAGAATCCGAGGATCAGGACCGGACTCTTAGAGAGCAGTTCATTGCGGGCATAAGCACTGAGAATTTAAAGGGCCAGCTATGGATGTTGTCAGCTCAACACCCTCACTGTACATTTTTGGATTTTAAAGAATTGGCCATCAGTATACTAGGCCAGAACCCTGCTCCAGGGCCAGCAGCCTTCCCTGAACCTCAGGCTTGTCAGCCAAAGACTGTTAATGTGGGGTCTGCAGGAGTCGGTCAGGCCGCCCAAGCTCCGGTCACAGATATAGTGGCAGCGCTAATGGAGCAAGTGAACTATCTTACTCTAAGCCTAGAGAAGGTGTGCAAGAAAATAGAGGAGTGGGAGAGACCATTGTTATTAGAAGATGAAGGCCCTTTTCCTCCAAGGCTCCCACCTGCCTATAGGGATGTATATCCAAAAGAACCTGATGGGCGACCGAGTTACCGGCCCCGAAGTAGAAAACAGCCTGTCTGCCACCACTGCAAGAAATATGGACATACTGAATCAATGTGCTGGCAGTTAAACGGGCAACCCCTGAGGCAGAGGACCGCCCCTCGGGAGGTAGAACAGTAGGTCCAAAGGATCCAAGCTGGATGCCTAAGTATGTGGGATCCCGTCCGAAAATTAATATATGTATCAACGGGATATCCTTTGAAGCCCTGTTGGACACTGGGTCACAGGTCACCACCATTCAACAGCCTGCCTTTGACAAATTCTGGGATCCAAGTCTCCTCACCCAGCCACCAGAGTCCTGGCTTGATATCATTGCCAGCAACGGTAAGCCAGTGAAAGTGCATGGGTATTGGGAACCTACCCTTCAGGTGGGAGATGCCACCCTGACACAGCAAGGCGTAATTGTGGTACAAGCAGGAGATAAAGGAGGACACCCTGTGATCTTAGGTACTAACGTTCTAAAAAATTGTTACCCCGAAGTGCTTGAAGCATTGAATCAAACTATATCTTCAGCCTCACCTGCTTCCAGAAGGGTTATTCAAAAGACTATTAGCGTGCTGTGTGCTCAACAAAGGTTCGCCAACAAGAAAGGAGAAATTTGCACTGTCCGGATCCGGGATAACCGGCCGGTAATTCTGCCTCCAAATTCCCAGATCCTCCTGTGGTGCCGTGCTGTGTTAGGGATCCAGGGCCAGGACTATCAAGCCCTAGTGGAACCTATTCCCATTGAAAATCATCCCTTCATACGGACAGCCAAGAGCCTGGTGACCGTGTCTCAAGGTAAAGTGCCTGTCCGTTTAATTAACTTTGGTGATCATCCCGTCACTCTCCTTAAACACTGCCCCGTTGCTCAGCTTTTTCAGGTGTCTTTCCAGGATGTGATCCGTCTGCCTGCCACGGAGGCGTTCCAGACTACCCAGAGCAGCAGCACCCAAACGACATCCTGGTGGGAAGAACTACATGTGGGGGACGAATCCACCCCAAAGGAGCAAATAGAGGGAGTCCTGAAGCTGGTGAAAGAGCACCACCAGGCTTTCAGCAAACACTCCACAGACTACGGAGAGGTCAGTGTAATCAAACACACCATACCCACTGGCTCTCATCCTCCTATTAAGGAGAGGCACAGACCCATACCGCCTACTACCTATCAGTCTGTGAAAGAGATGATACAAGAGATGAAAGACTGTAATATAATCCGGGACAGTCATAGTCCCTGGGCTGCACCCCTAGTACTTGTCCGAAAAAAAGATGGCAGCATAAGGTTCTGCGTGGATTACAGAAAAATTAATCAAATCACCCACAAAGATGCATATCCATTGCCACGCATTGAAGAGTCCTTGACTGCCCTGGGGTCATCAGCCTATTTCTACAGCTTGGACTTAACCAGTGGGTACTGGCAAGTACCCATGGCCCCAGAAGATCGAGAAAAGACTGCTTTCACTACACCTATGGGCCTGTTTGAATTCAATTATATGCCGTTTGGACTGTGTAACTCGCCAGGAACGTTGCAGAGGCTGATGGAACGTTCTTTAGGCCATAGGAATTTTGAGACTGTACTCCTATATCTGGATGACGTCATTGTATACTCCAAGACGTATGAGGACCATTTAGAGCACCTGGGTGAGGTGTTTCAAGTTCTTGCTAAGGCCTCTTTCACACTTGCGTTGTCCGGAAAAACGCAAGTGTACTGAAAGCATTTGAAGACGGAGCCGTCTTCAAAATGCGTTCATTGTTACTATGGCAGCCAGGACGCTATTAAAGTCCTAGTTGCCATAGTGGGAGCGGGGAGCAGGATACTTACAGTCCGTGCGGCTCCCGGGGCGCTCCAGAATGACGTCAGAGCGCCCCATGCACATGGATGACGTGTCCATGTGATCACGTGATCCATGCGCTTGGGGCGCCCTGACGTCCCTCTGGAGCGCCCGGGAAGCCGCACGGACGGTAAGTATACTGCTCCCCCGCTCCCCGCTACACTTTACCATGGCTGCCAGGACTTTAGCGTCCCGGCAGCCATGGTAACCATTCAGAAAAAGCTAAACGTCGGGTCCGGCAATGCGCCGAAACGACGTTTAGCTTAAGGCCGGATCCGGATCAATGCCTTTAAATGGGCATTAATTCCGGATCCGGCCTTGCGGCAAGTCTTCAGGATTTTTAGCCGGACCAAAAAGCGCAGCATGCTGCAGTATTTTCTCCAGCCAAAAAACGTTCCGTTCCGGAACTGAAGACATCCTGATGCATCCTGAACGGATTTCATTCCATTCAGAATGCATTAGGATAAAACTGATCAGGATTCTTCCGGCATAGAGCCCCGACGACGGAAATCTATGCCGGAAGAAAAGAACGCAGGTGTGAAAGAGCCCTAAATATGGCCTCAAAATCAAGCCATCCAAGTGCCACCTGCTGAAACCAGCGGTCAAATACCTTGGGCACGTTGTCAGTGCCGAAGGAGTACAGCCTAATCCTGATAAACTTGCTGCTGTCCGCAACTGGCCTACTCCTACGACCGTGAAAGAGGTGAGAAGCTTTCTCAGTTTTGCAGGGTACTACAGGCGTTTCATCCCGCATTTCGCACAAATTGCGGATCCCATCCAGGAACTCCTGAGGGGGCACCCAAAGAAGAGCCCGAAAACTCCTATCCCTGTTGAATGGAACGAAGAACGAGAAATTGCCTTTCAACTCCTAAAGAAGAAGTTGAATGAACCCCCTGTTCTGGGTTACCCAGATTATCAGAAGCCCTTCCACCTCTACACAGATGCCAGTAAAAGAGGCCTGGGGGCCATGTTGGCTCAAGTGCAAGATAACAAAGAAAGGGTGATTGCCTACGCCAGCAGATCCCTGAAGGGAGCTGAAAAGAACGACCAGAACTACAGTTCTTTCAAGCTGGAATTTCTTGCCTTAGTGTGGGCTGTGACTGAAAAGTTCAAAGACTATCTCGCTGCCACACCATTTGTTGCCTTCACGGACAATAATCCCCTGGCGCATCTGAATACGGCCAAGTTAGGGGCACTGGAGCAAAGATGGGCCTCGCCAACTATGACTTTGCTGTGAAATACCGGGCGGGCCGCTCCAATGATAATGCTGATGCTCTGTCGCGGCTTCCCACTACAGAGGACCCAGATGAACTGAAAGATGCCTGGGAAGAAGTGGAAATGCCCGCGTTCTACAATAAATTTGCCCAGCAGGATAATATCCGTACTGAAGATCTCCCTGCTGCTGATCCTCCCTCTTTAGATGGTCCTGAGTCCAGAGGCGATCAAGAAAGATGGATTAAGCTCCAGTCCGAAAGTAGAGTCCTCGGTGAACTGCTCGACTTCCTTACCAGTGGGAAAATCCCTGAGAGAATCCGCAGGAAGAGTGCAGACCCAGAACTAGTGAGACTGTGGAGGCATCACCACCAACTATTCCTTCAAAGAGGCCTGTTGCTCAGAAGGAGTCTGGATCCAGTGTCCTGTGATAGAGTTTACCAAATTCTCCTGCCACGTCAGGATGCCAGCCTGGTACTGGATATGTATCACAACCAGTCCGGACACTTCGGTGTGCAAAAGACTGAGGCCACCATACGTAGAAGATTCTATTGGATTGGGATGAGAGAAGATATAGAGAAATGGTGCACTGCCTGTGCTGTGGGGCGAGCTGAGCGCCATGACCAGAGGCGCCTCTCCATCCTATTGTAAGTACAGCTCCTTTAGAACTTGTCGCTATTGATCATGTGAAGTTGGAGCCGAGCCGCTCTGGGTATACGTATGCCATGACTATAATTGATCACTTCACCAAGTTTGTCGTAGCAGTGCCTGTGAAAGACCTGACAGCTAAGACTACAGCGGAGGCGTTCTGGAAGCATTTCCTGCTGCCCTACGGCTGCCCAGAAAGGATCCTCACCGACCAAGGGTCTGCGTTTGAGTCGCAGCTGTTCCAGGAGATGTGCCTGCTGCACAACTGCCAGAAAGTCCGGACCACCGCCTATCATCCGCAAGGTAACGGACTCTGTGAAAAAATGAATAAGACTCTCATTGAAATGCTGAGAGCAGTTCCCCCTGAGACGAGGGGTGATTGGCCTACTTTGTTGCCACAGCTCATGTACACCTATAACAACACCATCCATTGTTCCACCGGTTACACCCCGTTCTATCTGATGTTTGGGCGACAAGGGAGATTACCTGCAGATCACTCCCTGGGGGTACAAGTGCCGGATGTGATCAACCCACTGCCCAGGACTGATTGGGTAGTGGAACACCAAAGGCGTCTCCTCAACGCTAAGGAGATTGTCCAGGAACGTATGGAGATTGTTCGAGAAAGGCAGCAAAAAGACTATGACCAGACTGCCCATGCGGAACCCCTGGCTCTTGGAGACAAGGTGTGGTTAAAAAACAACCACCGGACCAGCAAGTTGGACAGTAAATGGGAAAGGATTCCCTATATTGTCACTGCCATACCCAAGGCTGCAGCCCACATTTACCAAGTCTCCAGGGAAGGAAAAGGTTCCCAAGTCGTTCACAGGAACCGTCTCAAGCCTTGTATAGAAGGAGAACCAGTGGAAGAGGATATGGAGCCTGAGCCTTCTGAAGAAGAGTTGCCGGCTCCACCTATGGACCCTATGGACCCTATGCAGGCTGTGGAGAACTTGATCAATGATAGAGAGCCGCTCCACTGGGCCCTCACCCCTTGGTTGTAATTAACTTGTTCCTGCTCCTGTTAGTCCTCCGCCCCAGGACATCTTACCCCAGAGAGCTCCTGAAGTGGCTCCAGAGGCGGTGAGCTCCCCTGACCTTCCTGAGTCCGGGCAGGAAGAATCCCTGCCACTAAGAAGGTCCACTCGTTCTACCAGGGGACACCGACCTGTGAGGTTTGGGAACTACATTATGGGCCCAGGTAGCCCCTCACAGGAAACCCCTGTTTAACCCTTTGCAAGCATGGGTACGGACTTATGGTTATTTGCGTTATTATGGACAATTTGCATTTAAAGTTTATAATGGACTATCCTGGTATTATTGATATGCTGCACCAGGTCAGCGCCCCTGTTCCCTTACATTATCCTGAAAGAAGAGAACGACGCCCCTTTTCACCACACCTCTCAGTGACACTGTTCACCATTGTTTTATATTGTTATTGTGGTGATTGTTGTGTATGCATGTTCTTCCTTTGTCTTTCAGGCTGCCGCTTCCAGATGGGCGGATCCTCCATGTTGCGCCGAGGACGGGCAATGTCATAGCGTGGGGGTATGTAGTGTCCCACTAGGAAAAGATGGGCACTACACAAGGGTTAATGTGTTTTACATGCAATGTATTTCCCTGTGTTATCTGGGTGTCAGGCCTGTTAGGGTGCAGTTTAGCCTCCCAGGCGTTAGAGGGAGCTAGAGAGCCCTAGATATATATAAGTAAGCCCAGACAGGGGAGTGGTAGTGTATTCCAGGGGACTAGAGGAGTCACTTAGTCTACCTGAAGCTCCTGAGGCTAGGATTAGCTCAGTTAAGACACCCCAGTAGTAGGACGGGACCTCCTGGGAGAAACCTGCAGTTACCCTCAAGCCAAGCAGAGACAGTGCAACCAGCCAAGATAAGTAAGCTGATGGGCAGAGGAACTATAAAGTAAGAGCAAGAGTCAATACGGGAGGAAGGTATATTTACCAAGGATGAAAGCCAGCATTTGGGCATCCGGGCCTTGGGATAGAAACCAGACAGGAGTTCTGAGGAACAGCGTACACTATTTCTGAGGAGAAGGTACAACCTGATTCTGAGTGTGTTGTTGATAACCCTCTGAGTATCTTGCACAGAATTATACCTGCCAGTATTTGAAATAAGCCTGCTTGTGAAGCTTGTGATATAAGGGACTGAATTACCATCTTGTTGTACAAAGTTGGACTGTTATAAGTAAAGCAACGTTTGGTTCACTAGACCACCTGTGTACCTCACTTATTGCTACTGGAAACCGGTGTGCCACCGTTACAGGTACTAGCGTCACAAATCTCAAAAGGGACCTTGCTTCAGGCACACTAAACACCTGCAACATCCAGGGCACCTCACACAACATCAGGCCAGGTCTCTACATACAGAGTGTGCCCCAGAAGAACTTGTGTCTACCTCTCCTTCACTGCCGCATGCCTGCCCAGGGTTCTCCTCCAAATAGTGAGTAACCCTCGATTACCCATAAACGTGACCTCACTTCGCAATACCCTGCAGGTCTGGCGTGCTGCATTATGCATGTGATGTTAGGTGTCTGAATGGGTTAAAGGCAGGGTATGTAGAGTGCAATGGCCAGCAAATGATGTAGGAGTCAGAAAAATAGGCCATTGGTAGAAAAATAAACATCTCTCTTTACTGTACAGCAAAATAGGAATTGTAGTACATCTAACTATAGCAAAACATAGTTCCAACTTTACACAGTGCAATTCTCTCCCAGTTAGCAGTGTATGCATTTAGACAAGGATATGAGTTATGGCCCTCTTTGTACACTTTGTTGCTAAAGTCTCCACAAATACTATGGCTGGCAACAGTACCTTGGCTGTAATGGCTATTATGTCCATTGCAGGATACAGGGGTTTGAAGAAGCATCTGGCCAGGGTGTGTCCAGGTGTGAAGGGTGTCTTAACAGTGTCCCTCAGTGTAGCAAAGTCTGAATGGCTGTAGTCACAGATTACCTTGCTGACTCCAATGCTTGGCTATGCAGATTCTAAGATCTTCTTTACTCTCCTTTTCTCTTTTTCCGTGGATCTTGCAGAGATCTGTTAGTCTAGTGTGTTTCTTGGGCCTAAGAGGAGGCAGCATTAGGCAAAAATTTCTTCCTTGCTGAACTCTCACTAATCACCCGCCAAACTGAGCTGGGGGCAGATCCTGGTTACCACCCAATCTCCTGCAAAGGACTAAGCCAGGATTAATAAACCTTGGCTGGGCCATCCATACATGGCTAAGCTGGGTTTTAAATATAGAAAAACAATACTGTACATACCATAAAATTAGATTAAAGAACAAACCATTTGCAGATACCCCCTGCTCTGGGGGGCTGCAAGGAAAAAGTGCTAACCCATTATCTATAGTCTGTACATTATTACATTCAAAATGGCCGCTGTCATGTTGAGACACTGTTTGTGATGTCATGATTAGAATCCTGGCAGATGACTCTCTTTCTTGTGACATCAAAATGGGGGCTATGGCTCATTTACATATGATGTCATAAAGGGCAGTGGGTATATATTGAGGTGACGCACTGACCCCAGCCTCAGTCTGCAGGGCTGGCTCTCTTCTTTAGGGGCCTCTGACGAGCAGCATAGGACCAGATCGGGTAAGTTTGTCCGGCTTTTTCTTCATGTGTTTGAGACATGTTTTTGCTGATCTTTATTTTCTATTTGTTTTATACAATGTGAGAGCTTTGTATGACCCTCTGCGGCCCCCGAAAATCAGCCTCAGGTGTGACACTGAACCTCCTCCAATGGAAGAATCCCAGGAGAATGTGAAGAAGGAGCCTCCATCTCCCTTAAAGGGCCGAAGCCACAGAAATCCAAGACCATTTTTTAATAAAGAAAGTTTTCTCTGTGTGTTTCTTTAAAAAACAAGTTTCTTGTGTTTTTTTTCTTAAATATTAAATTGTGCCATTTCTCCTGTGCCCGTTTTCTATCGGTATTTTATGTATGTACTGATTAGTCACAGGGCAGAACCCCTGAAGGATGGGTAACCAATGTACTCCTGATAGGAAATGCATTAAAGGGATATTCCCATCTTGGACATTAGTGGCATACTGCTAGAATATGCCATAAATGTCAGATAGGTGTAGGTACCACCTGTGAGACAGGTCCTGAAGTTAACGGAGAGCACCCTGCACATACACAGTGTCCGCTCCATTAACTGGTATTAGACTTCCAAAAATTGCAAGGCAGGTGCGCTGTGTATCCAATGCCATCATGTGAGATACTGTTTGCTGAGCTGCTTTATCTAATCCTATCATATGTGATACTGTCTGCTGAACTGTGTATCTAATCTTCTCCCAGAATGTACTTATTAGTAATGGTGCCCCCAGTATTTATAATGCTCCCTGTAGTGCCCCCAACATTTATAATGTCCCCTGTAGTGCCCCCCCAATATTTATACTGGCTTTTGCAGTGTCCCGAATGTTTATAATGCCCCCTAAGTGCCCCAATAAATATACTGTCTCTTGTAGTGCTTCCAGTATTTACACTGGTGGCACTATAGGGGCCCTATATAAATATTATGGGCTCTACAAGACACGGTATAATTATCTGGCGAACTTATGCCCGTGATGTTAGGTGTCTGAATGGGTTAAAGGCAGGGTATGTAGAGTGTAATGGCTAGCAAATGATGTAGGAGTCAGAAAAATAGGCCATTGGTAGAAAAATAAACATCTCTCTTTACTGTACAGCAAAATAGGAATTGTAGTATGTGGCGAAACCAACCTCGCCACTGGGCTTTGGAGAGGACTGGCTGCTGGCCTCTTGCCCCTGGATTATGGGCCATATACTAACTTTTGAACCCCTGGTCTGATTCATGCCATTTTTTAATATGTTGTTCCCCTGAATGGATTGATTGCGAATATGTAATTTTTATGTGAATGTAAAGTATGGTTTTAGAGTTATGAAAGTTGGGTAGAAAGTATGTTTAACTGTATGTATAATTGAGTCTCCTCTCAGGATAAGGGGAGGGAATATGCTGGGTGTGTTTCTATTGTGCCATTATCCCATTGTGTGTTTAAAGGGTGATGTCTGTTCTGTTGTCTGCACATGTGTATTGGCGATCTCCCTTTGTCCTCAGAGATAATTGGATTGCTCTTCAGGTTGTCTGGACAGAGAGGAGGAAACCATGATGCATTGTGGGGATATGTTGTCCTATGTCCCAGTCTTCATTATGGTCCTCTGGGGGCGTGAACGATTGGTTGCTGTAGTTACATTGTATGTGTTGTTAATTACTGATTGATTTTTGGGCCTAAGTGGATGGATGACGTGATGACGTAGACACGTACGTCGCGCTCTCCACCGCTCTCCAGGGCTCGGCTACCTCGCTATTCTGATCCTCCTGGCGTCCCTGCAGTCTCGGCGGTGTTTCATGCCCCCATGCTCCTTATGGTCGCGGGGAATGCACTCCTGATCTAGCCGCTGACTAACCGCTGACTAACCGCTGACTAACTGCTGACTCCTAACTGCTGACTCCTAACCTCCCGCTTGCTCCTGCCTTCTCCGGTCTCCTCCTCTCCCCCTCTTGTGTTGCCGGGACGAGTTCTGTGCCGAGGTGACTAACCTTGCTGCAATTGTGAATGCTGCCTGATCCCCTCCCGCATGTGCGGCTCTCTCCTCGTGTCTCCAGCTTTTCCGGACCTTCTCCTCCCCTGTGCCGCGGCGGCCACGGTGCTGTGTCCGCTCTGACTGACAGTTGTTGAACGGACTGTGGGGTTCCATCGGGGGACCCTGCCTCCCTTCTGTTTTGTGGATCGGCGGCTTCGCTGCCATCCTGGTCGGCAACACTGCACTTCAGGCGGACGGACGTACATCCAAGCTGGTGAGATTGTTCCTTTTTTTTTTCTCTGGCTTAGTGTGTATCCATATGCCCTCTGTTTGCAACGCTAACTACTGACTAAAACTGCCTTAGCACCTTGTGATACTTTCAATCCAGATGCTCTGAAGCTTACTGCTAGTACCCTCACTGTTGAGGTGGTCAAAGAGCAAAAGAGGGCGAGGGGGAAAGAGAAAAAAAGGAAGAGAAAAAGAGAAGAAGCGAATTATAGATACAAATATAAAGGGAATGAGCCATAAAAGCTATAAAAGCTATAAAGGCACAAAGTGAATATAAAGTGAGGGGAGAAGAGAAGGAAACAAAAAAATAAAAAGAGGATAAATAAAGAAGAAAAAAAAAAAAAAAAAAAAAAAAAGAAAGAAAAAAAAAAAAAAAAAAAAAAAAAAAAAAAAGGGGGGAGAGAAAAGAGAAGAAAAAAGAGGAGAGAGAAAGAAAAAAAAAAAAGAAAAAAAAGAAAAAAAACAAAAAAAAAACAAAGGGGAAGGAAAGAAGAAGGGAAGAAAAGGAGGAAAGAAAAAAAGAGAGAGAAGAGGAAAAAAAAAAAAAAAAAAACAGGAGGCATGGCTCCAAAAGCCAATAGGCGCTCGGGTGACCTCGCTAGTCAGAAACAGGCCACCAAAACTTTTGAAACAACAAGAATAGATCAGTTCCTGAGGTCTCCAAGGGTTAATACGAGGGGCGGACAAAAGGAGCTCGCCTCCAAAAAAAATGATGACCTGGAGGCGACTGAGATAGAATTACAAAAAGCCTCTAGACAACTTGAAGAACAAGAGGGTATAATGGGAGAAGTTATGCCCAATGACAATTCCTCTCCGCTAGAAGAAATACTCCTAGCAGTCAAACAAAACGGGGACTTAATACAGGCTGTCACAACCCAACTTGGATTCATCCAGGTTGATGTGGGTTTGATAAGAGATGATTTGTCTAAAATCCGAGACAGAGTTGATAATCTTGAGAGTTCTACTGCCTTGATACAGAAAGAATCCCAAAAAACAAACTCTGAAGTCTCGACATTGAAACTAGAGTGTAATCTCCTAAAGAAAAAGGTGGCGGACCTTGAGGATAGGTCGCGAAGATACAACGTGAGAATAATAGGGATCCCAGAGGGCGCTGAAGAGAAGAATTCTACTCAATTTATACAGAAGTTAATTTTCGAGAATTTCGGAAAAGACTCCTTCTCCCCACTGTTTATGATAGAAAGAGCCCATCGGGTCCCAGGGGGTAAATCGATCCCAGGGAGACAACCTCGGACATTTCTTGTTAAGTTATTGGCTACAGGGGATAGGGATATGTTATTGAGAAGGGCGAGGGAATGTTCACCGGTTATATATAATGATAATAGACTGGCTTTTTTTCCGGATTTTTCAAAAGACATACAAGAAAGGAGACGCACATTTACGACGATAAAGGAGAAGTTAAGAGAAAGGGACATTAAATATTCCCTCATGTTCCCAGCAAAATTGCGGATTATTTTTAAAGATAAAACTCTATTTTTTGATACTCCAGAAAAAGCCGCGGACTGGCTCGAACAAAATGATCAGTGACTTAATAGTTGCAGAATTTGGTGGGAACAATAATCGCTACGGGGGGTTTATACCCCCAATTGCCCCCTTTTTCTTTTTCTTTATCTTCTGCTTTCTAATGTGGAGGGCCGAGTGTGGGGAGTGCGGGAGGGATGGTCATAGGAGAGAAATCTACTACAACACGTGGTGGATTACCTATATGGGGGGATGGGGTGTGGGGTTTGGGGTAGGAGATGGGCTGTGGTGCGTCAAGTTTATCTATCTTTCTTTTTTTTTTTTTTTTTTTTTTTTTTTTTTTTTTCTCTAACCGCTTTTGATAATGACAACTAGAATCCTTGAATGGAATATACGTGGATTGGGGGATAGAGGAAAAAGACAAGCGATCTTTGATCTGATACAGGTTCACCTACCAGCAATAGTATGTTTGTTAGAAACTCATCTTACTGAAGAGACCTCTAGGGTGGTCGGCAGGGGATGGGCTGCGCACACGTATCATTCTACCTTTTCCAGCCACTCTAGAGGTGTGACTGTCTTGATACATAGACAGATTGATTTCGTCTGCGAGGCATCCTCTGTCGACCGTCAGGGGAGATTTATCTTTTTGTACTGTAAATTAAGGGGGAAGACATGTATCTTGGCTTTTGTCTATATCCCGCCGCCATTTTCCTTTTTGGTTCTTAATTCTTTGTTATTGTTTATGGATAAATGGCCAGAGTGTCCAACAACGATTATTGGCGACTTCAACTGTGTCATTGATCCTCTGCGTGACAGGGTCTCTACAAGTGTCAGGAGAGATAGCCCGATTCAGGGATCTCCCCTGGCACGGTTTTGCTCTGAGGCGGACTTTGAAGATGTGTGGGGACATCTAGGACAGGGGAAAAGGGCCTTTTCATGCTTCAGTAAAGCAGGTAAATCTATGTCTAGAATAGATCTAGCATTGATAAATAGTAAATATGTGAAATTCGCAAAACGAATGAAATATGAAACAAGGTCAATTTCGGACCATTCACCGCTACTCCTTGAACTCTGTTTAACTCAGGAAAGACACACACAAAAACCCCCTTTTAGATTAAACCCTTACTGGTTAACAGTAATTAAGACACACAAAACAATTCAGAAGGAAATTTGTCGATTTTGGGATAACAACTATGGCTCAGTAAAAATCCAAGTGGTATGGGATACATTTAAGGCATACATGAGGGGAATAATGGTCAGTAATATTGCGAACCTTAGAAAGGAGTATGGGAAAAAACAGAAAAATCTGGAAGAACTCGCATCAATGGCGACACAATCCTTTTATATGAATAAGACGGAGGAGAACAGAGAAAGTATGCAAATGGCCACACAAGCATACTCCAACTTTTTATTGGACAAGGCCCAACAGAGCCTTTTCTTTAAAGGGCAAAAATATTTTGTGGAATCTGGGCGACCTGGTAAACTTTTGGCCAGAGTAATCTCAAGCCAACAATCCAAAAAATATATAGATAATATTAGATTGGTCAATGGTAAGATGGTCAGCGGGCAGGGCCCTGTAGAGAAGGCTTTTGTGGACTATTTTTTGGATTTGTATAAAGCTGATCTAAATATCACAGATGATAAGATGGATGCCTATCTTGATGACATTTCTTTTCCAACTATCTCGGAAGCGCAAAAGAAAGCACTGGAATTGGATGTCTCAATACAGGAACTTGAGGGAGCGATTAAACTATGTTCGGCCAATTCCACCCCTGGCCCAGACGGACTCCCATTTGAATTTTACAATAAATATGGGGACTTTATTTTCCCCAGACTGCTGGAGGTCCTTTCTGATTCAGTGGAGGACGGGAAGCTACCAGATTCAATGTTGGAAGCCGTAATAACATTAATTCCAAAAAAAGGTAAAGACCCCGTAGATCTAGAATCATATAGACCAATCTCACTGCTCAACGCAGATGTAAAGCTCTTTGCGAGGATTTTTGCCACAAGGCTTTCTGGGGTTATCTCCTCCATTGTCCATCCGGATCAGAATGGCTTTATTCCAAATAAGGGCACACACCACAATCTCCATCGGCTCTTTGCTAATATCCAGGCCCCTGGAGGGACCGCTCGCTCCATCCTGTCACTGGATGCCTCTAAGGCCTTTGACCGGGTGGAGTGGCGATTCCTCTGGAAGATTCTGGTAAGGATGGGCTTTGGGGAAAGATTCATAGGCATTCTGAAATTGCTGTACAGATCCCCCAGCGCAAAATTGAGTCTTAATGGAATCCTGACAACTAGCTTTGATCTAAACAGAGGGACGCGTCAGGGCTGCCCACTATCCCCATTGCTATTTGATATTTATATTGAACCTCTTGCGCTGGCCATTAGGCAGGATTATCAAGTCAAGGGATTTGGTACGCTAGGAGCGCAGGATCGTATTTCCTTATACGCGGATGATGTTCTTTTTTTTATAGACCATACGGAAACAACTCTCCCCAGAATTATTCAAATGGTTAAGTCATTCGGTGAGGTGTCCGGTTTTCTTATAAACTGGTCTAAGACCAGTTTGATGCCAATAGACCCCCTGCCACAGAAAGAGGTTCATGTGACGCAGCTGGATATCGTTGATTCTTTTCAGTATCTGGGTTTGATTATCTCATCCAGGGTTCAAAATTTTTTACAACTTAATCTGATCCCCATGGTGACAAAGATTAGAGCTAAAATAGGGATCTGGTTGAGACTTCCCCTGTCTAGAGCTGACCGAGTTTCATTGGTCAAAATGGTGATACTACCACAACTTCTTTATGTGCTTAGGAATACACCCATTTGGATACAGGATAAATATTTCAAACTTATGGAAAGAATAATTAATGATTTAATATGGGGAAGAAAACGAGTGCGAATAAAGTTAGAACATTTGTATAAATCATTGGAGTGCGGGGGTTTAAATCTCCCTTACTTTAAAGGCTATTTCATTGCTACCCAGCTATTAATGTGCTATGAATCAGAAAGTAGTGCATGTCTAGGGAAAATAGTGGGTAGCCACGTTCATGGTAATATATTCACTCTTCTGGAATCTGGGCTATTGAGGAGCCATGAGCAGGGCTATAGCGAGACTATAAAATTACTCCTGAAAGTGTGGGCTACTACTAGGACATGGTTGAAGGTAAAGGGTTCACTTACATTTACGCCTCTTTGGCATAATCTGCACCTCCAAAGGTTAGATGATATTGCAGTTGACACATTTTGGCAAAAAAATAAAATTCTGTATATTTCACAGGTAATTAAGGATAGAGAGATTAAGTCATTTACAGAGATATCACATAATATAGAAAATGTTTCATGGTTCAGATATCTTCAACTGCGTTCAGCATTATCAAGTTTGGATGATAATTCTGTGTTGGATATAGATAGTTCATCTTTTTTGAATGATTGGGTAGGGGGGACACCGCATAGAATGAAGATTTCAAATATATATAAACTATTACTTAAGGCACGATTTAGTGATACACAATCACCAGGACAAAGAGCGTGGGAGATGGACTGTCCGAATATACAAATAGAAGGGTGGGAGAATATTTTTGGGAATCTAGGTTCACTATCCCAGAACTTTAACCATGTGCTAGTACATTTTAATATTTGTCACAGACTATATGTTACCCCTTTATGGATGAATAAATGTGGTTTAAGAGACACGTCTAACTGCCCTAAATGTGACACCTTAGGTGCGGATTATTTTCATATGATCTGGACGTGCCCAGAGCTTATAAAATACTGGAACAGTATTCACAACTTCATCCGCTACAAATTAAAAATACGAATTCCTCTTGAACCACAAGTGTTTGTGCTTAACGATCTTTCCAAAATAAATAACCATAAGTACCAAAAGATTTTCCTAGGCAGAATACTGATGTTGGCCAGAGTTTTGGTCAGTCGGACCTGGTTTGCTCGATATACTCCAGAGATAAATACATGGATAAACCTAACTAACAAGGTAAAAAACTATGAGAAAATTATGTACAAACAGAGGGAAGCCGAGGAGAAGTGGATCAAGATATGGGGCGGTTGGAGGACTTGATTAGTTTGGATAATCCCTTTTTTTTTTTTTTTTTTTTTTTTTTTTTTTTTGACGCACCACAGGTATGGGGAGGGGGGTGGTTACGGGGGCAAGGGGAAAGGAAAAAAGGAAAAAAATACTTTTGTACTGTATTTCTCTGTTCTTTTATATACTTCAAGTAATAAAGATATTAAAAAAAAAAAAAAAAATTACTGATTGATTGTATTTCAAACCCCTGAGGGCAGTACTATGTTTGTTTTTTGTGAATAAAAGAGGCTGTACGTGAAGTACAGTCAGACCACTGCTTGATCCTCAACACGGAGCCTTGTCTTGTTATTGGGGGGATTCACTGTATGCTGTTACAGACTGATTGCTAGGAGTGTAAGCTGATTCCTGTTCGTCTGCTAGCAGCTATTCGTGAGGTTCCAGTTTGGAGTGCTACTTTGTATCCAGTTCGGTCGTTTGGTGTTCTGCAAGTAGCTGTGCCTGTCTCTCAGAAAGGGGCTTATCGCCTAAACGGATTTTAACCCCTTGTCTGCGGAAACGGTCCGTTACATAGTACATCTAACTATAGCAAAACATAGTTCCAACTGTACACAGTGCAATTCGCTCCCAGTTAGCAGTGTATGCATTTAGACAAGGATATGAGTTATGGCCCTCTTTGTACACTTTGTTGCTAAAGTCTCAACAAAATCTATGGCTGGCAATAGTACCTTGGCTGAAATGGCTATAATGTCCATTGCAGGATACCGGGGCTTGATGGAGAATCTGGCCAGGGTGTGTCCAGGTGTGAAGGGTGTCTTAACAGTGTCCCTCAGTGTAGCAAAGTCTAAATGGCTGTAGTCACAGATTACCTTGCTGACTCCAATGCTTGGCTATGCAGATTCTAAGATCTTCTTTACTCTCCTTTTCTCTTTTTCCGTGGATCTTGCAGAGATCTGTTAGTCAAGTGTGTTTCTTGGGCCTAAGAGGAGGGAGCATTAGGCAAAAATTTCTTCCTTGCTGAACTCTCACTAATCACCCGCCAAACTGAGCTGGGGGCAGATCCTGGTTACCACCCAATCTCCTGCAAAGGACTAAGCCAGGATTAATAAACCTTGGCTGGGCCATCCATACATGGCTAAGCTGGGTTTTAAATATAGAAAAACAATACTGTACATACTATAAAATTTGATTAAAGAACAAACCATTTGCAGATACCCCCTGCTCTGGGGGGCTGCAAGGAAAAAGTGCTAACCCATTATCTATAGTCTGTACATTATTACATTCAAAATGGCCGCTGTCATGTTGAGACACTGTTTGTGATGTCATGATTAGAATCCTGGCAGATGACTCTCTTTCTTGTGACATCAAAATGGGGGCTATGGCTCATTTACATATGATGTCATAAAGGGCGGTGGGTATATATTGAGGTGACGCACTGACCTCAGCCAAAGTCTGCAGGGCTGGCTCTCTCCTTTAGGGGCCTTTGACGAGCAGCACAGGACCAGATCGGGTAAGTTTTGTCCGGCTTTTTCTTCATGTGTTTGAGACTTGTTTTTGCTGATCTTTATTTTCTATTTGTTGTATACAATGTGAGAGCTTTGTATGACCCTCTGCGGCACCCGAAAATCAGCCTCAGGAGTGACACTGAACCTCCTCCAATGGAAGAATCCCAGGAGAATGTGAAGAAGGAGCCTCCATCTCTCTTAAAGGGCCGAAGCCACAGAAATCCAAGACCATTTTTTAATAAAAAAAGTTTTCTCTGTGTGTTTTAAAAAAAAAACAAGATTCTTGTGTTTTTTTTCTTAAATATTAAATTGTGCCATTTCTCCTGTGCCCGTTTTCTAACAGTATTTTATGTATGTACTGATTAGTCACAGGGCAGAACCCCTGAAGGATGGGTAACCAATGTACTCCTGATAGGAAATGCATTAAAGGGATATTCCCATCTTGGACATTAGTGGCATACTGCTAGAATATGCCATAAATGTCAGATAGGTGTAGGTACCACCTGTGCGACAGGTCCTGAAGTTAACGGAAAGCACCCTGCACATACACAGTGTCCGCTCCATTAACTGGTATTAGACTTCCAAAAATTGCAAGGCAGGTGCGCTGTGTATCCAATGCCATCATGTGAGATACTGTTTGCTGAGCTGCTTTATCTAATCCTATCATATGTGATACTGTCTGCTGAACTGTGTATCTAATCTTCTCCCAGAATGTACTTATTAGTAATGGTGCCCCCAGTATTTATAATGCTCCCTGTAGTGCCCCCAACATTTATAATGTCCCCTGTAGTGCCTCCCGATATTTATACTGGCTTTTGTAGTGTCCCGAGTGTTTATAAGGCCCCCTAAGTGCCCCAATAAATATACTGTCTCTTGTAGTGCTTCCAGTATTTACACTGGTGGCACTATAGGGGCCATTATAAATATTATGGGCTCTACAAGACACGGTATAATTATCTGGCGAATTTATGCCCGTGATGTTAGGTGTCTGAATGGGTTAAAGGCAGGGTATGTAGAGTGCAATGGCCAGCAAATGATGTAGGAGTCAGAAAAATAGGCCATTGGTAGAAAAATAAACATCTCTCTTTACTGTACAGCAAAATAGGAATTGTAGTACATCTAACTATAGCAAAACATAGTTCCAACTGTACACAGTGCAATTCTCTCCCAGTAAGCAGTGTATGCATTTAGACAAGGATATGAGTTATGGCCCTCTTTGTACACTTTGTTGCTAAAGTCTCAACAAAATCTATGGCTGGCAACAGTACCTTGGCTGTAATGGCTATAATGTCCATTGCAGGATACAGGGGTTTGATGGAGCATATGGCCAGGGCGTGTCCAGGTGTGAAGGGTGTCTTAACAGTGTCCCTCAGTGTAGCAAAGTCTGAATGGCTGTAGTCACAGATTACCTTGCTGACTCCAATGCTTGGCTATGCAGATTCTAAGATCTTCTTTACTCTCCTTTTCTCTTTTTCCGTGGATCTTGCAGAGATCTGTTAGTCTAGTGTGTTTCTTGGGCCTAAGAGGAGGGAGCATTAGGCAAAAATTTCTTCCTTGCTGAACTCTCACTAATCACCCGCCAAACTGAGCTGGGGGCAGATCCTGGTTACCACCCAATCTCCTGCAAAGGACTAAGCCAGGATTAATAAACCTTGGCTGGGCCATCCATACATGGCTAAGCTGGGTTTTAAATATAGAAAAACAATACTGTACATACCATAAAATTAGATTAAAGAGCAAACCATTTGCAGATACCCCCTGCTCTGGAGGGCTGCAAGGAAAAAGTGCTAACCCATTATCTATAGTCTGTACATTATTACATTCAAAATGGCCGCTGTCATGTTGAGACACTGTTTGTGATGTCATGATTAGAATCCTGGCAGATGACTCTCTTTCTTGTGACATCAAAATGGGGGCTATGGCTCATTTACATATGATGTCATAAAGGGCGGTGGGTATATATTGAGGTGACGCACTGACCCCAGCCAAAGTCTGCAGGGCTGGCTCTCTACTTTAGGGGCCTTTGACGAGCAGCACAGGACCAGATTGGGTAAGTTTGTCCGGCTTTTTCTTCATGTGTTTGAGACTTGTTTTTGCTGATCTTTATTTTCCATTTGTTGTATACAATGTGAGAGCTTTGTATGACCCTCTGCGGCCCCCGAAAATCAGCCTCAGGTGTGACACTGAACCTCCTCCAATGGAAGAATCCTAGGAGAATGTGAAGAAGGAGCCTCCATCTCCCTTAAAGGGCCGAAGCCACAGAAATCCAAGACCATTTTTTAATAAAGAAAGCTTTCTCTGTGTGTTTCTTTAAAAAACAAGATTCTTGTGTTTTTTTTTCTTAAATATTAAATTGTGCCATTTCTCCTGTGCCCGTTTTCTATCTGTATTTTATGTATGTACTGATTAGTCACAGGGCAGAACCCCTGAAGGATGGGTAACCAATGTACTCCTGATAGGAAATGCATTAAAGGCATATTCCCATCTTGGACATTAGTGGCATACTGCTAGAATATGCCATAAATGTCAGAAAGGTGTAGGTACCACCTGTGCGACAGGTCCTGAGGTTAACAGAGAGCACCCTGCACAATCACAGTGTCCGCTCCATTAACTGGTATTAGACTTCCACAAATTGCAAGGCAGGTGCGCTGTGTATCCAATGCCATCATGTGAGATACTGTTTGCTAAGCTGCTTTATCTAATCCTATCATATGTGATACTGTCTGCTGAACTGTGTATTTAATCTTCTCCCAGAATGTACTTATTTGTAATGGTGCCCCCAGTATTTATAATGCTCCCTGTAGTGCCCCCAACATTTATAATGTCCCCTGTAGTGCCCCCCAATATTTATACTGGCTTTTGTAGTGTCCCGAGTGTTTATAAGGCCCCCTAAGTGCCCCAATAAATATACTGTCTCTTGTAGTGCTTCCAGTATTTACACTGGTGGCACTATAGGGGCCATTATAATATATTATGGGCTCTACAAGACATGGTATAATTATCTGGCGAACTTATGCCCGTGATGTTAGGTGTCTGAATGGGTTAAAGGCAGGGTATGTAGAGTGCAATGGCCAGCAAATGAGGTAGGAGTCTGAAAAATAGGCCATTGGTAGAAAAATAAACATCTCTCTTTACTGTACAGCAAAATAGGAATTGTAGTACATCTAACTATAGCAAAACATAGTTCCAACTGTACATAGTGCAATTCTCTCCCAGTTAGCAGTGTATACATTTAGACAAGGATATGAGTTATGGCCCTCTTTGTACACTTTGTTGCTAAAGTCTCAACAAAATCTATGTCTGGCAACAGTACCTTGGCTGTAATGGCTATAATGTCCATTGCAGGATACAGGGGTTTGATGGAGCATCTGGCCAGGGTGTGTCCAGGTGTGAAGGGTGTCTTAACAGTGTCCCTCAGTGTAGCAAAGTCTGAATGGCTGTAGTCACAGATTACCTTGCTGACTCCAATGCTTGGCTATGCAGATTCTAGGATCTTCATTACTCTCCTTTTCTCTTTTTCCGTGGATCTTGCAGAGATCTGTTAGTCTAGTGTGTTTCTTGGGCCTAAGAGGAGGGAGCATTAGGCAAAAATTTCTTTCTTGCTGAACTCTCAGTAATCACTCGCCAAACTGAGCTGGGGGCAGATCCTGGTTACCACCCAATCTCCTGCAAAGGACTAAGCCAGGATTAATAAACCTTGGCTGGGCCATCCATACATGGCTAAGCTGGGTTTTAAATATAGAAAAACAATATTGTACATACCATAAAATTAGATTAAAGAACAAACCATTTGCAGATACCCCCTGCTCTAGGGGGCTGCAAGGAAAAAGTGCTAACCCATTATCTATAGTCTGTACATTATTACATTCAAAATGGCCGCTGTCATGTTGAGACACTGTTTGTGATGTCATGATTAGAATCCTGGCAGATGACTCTCTTTCTTGTGACATCAAAATGGGGGCTATGGCTCATTTACATATGATGTCATAAAGGGCGGTGGGTATATATTGAGGTGACGCACTGACCCCAGCCTCAGTCTGCAGGGCTGGCTCTCTCCTTTAGGGGCCTCTGACGAGCAGCACAGGACCAGATCTGGTAAGTTTGTCCGGCTTTTTCTTCATGTGTTTGAGACTTGTTTTTGCTGATCTTTATTTTCTATTTGTTGTATACAATGTGAGAGCTTTGTATGACCCTCTGCGGCCCCCGAAAATCAGCCTCAGGTGTGACACTGAACCTCCTCCAATGGAAGAATCCCAGGAGAATGTGAAGAAGGAGCCTCCATCTCCCTTAAAGGGCCGAAGCCACGGAAATCCAAGACCATTTTTTAATAAAGAAAGTTTTCTCTGTGTGTTTCTCTAAAAAACAAGATTCTTGTTTTTTTTTTCTTAAATATTAAATTGTGCCATTTCTCCTGTGCCAGTTTTCTATCTGTATTTTATGTATGTACTGATTAGTCACAGGGCAGAACCCCTGAAGGACGGGTAACCAATGTACTCCTGATAGGAAATGCATTAAAGGGATATTCCCATCTTGGACATTAGTGGCATACTGCTAGAATATGCCATAAATGTCAGATAGGTGTAGGTACCACCTGTGCGACAGGTCCTGAAGTTAACAGAGAGCACCCTGCACATACACAGTGTCCGCTCCATTAACTGGTATTAGACTTCCAAAAATTGCAAGGCAGGTGCGCTGTGTATCCAATGCCATCATGTGAGATACTGTTTGCTGAGCTGCTTTATCTAATCCTATCATATGTGATACTGTCTGCTGAACTGTGTATCTAATCTTCTCCCAGAATGTACTTATTAGTAATGGTGCCCCCAGTATTTATAATGCTCCCTGTAGTGCCCCTAACATTTATAATGTCCCCTGTAGTGCCCCCCAATATTTATACTGGCTTTTGTAGTGTCCCGAATGTTTATAAGGCCCCCTAAGTGCCCCAATAAATATACTGTCTCTTGTAGTGCTTCCAGTATTTACACTGGTGGCACTATAGGGGCCATTATAAATATTATGGGCTCTACAAGACACGGTATAATTATCTGGCGAACTTATGCACGTGATGTTAGGTGTCTGAATGGGTTAAAGGCAGGGTATGTAGAGTGCAATGGCCAGCAAATGATGTAGGAGTCAGAAAAATAGGCCATTGGTAGAAAAATAAACATCTCTCTTTACTGTACAGCAAAATAGGAATTGTAGTACATCTAACTATAGCAAAACATAGTTCCAACTGTACACAGTGCAATTCTCTCCCAGTTAGCAGTGTATGCATTTAGACAAGGATATGAGTTATGGCCCTCTTTGTACACTTTGTTGCTAAAGTCTCCACAAATTCTATTGCTGGCAACAGTACCTTGGCTGTAATGGCTATAATGTCCATTGCAGGATACAGGGGTTTGATGGAGCATCTGGCCAGGGTGTGTCCAGGTGTGAAGGGTGTCTTAACAGTGTCCCTCAGTGTAGCAAAGTCTGAATGGCTGTAGTCACAGATTACCTTGCTGACTCCAATGCTTGGTTATGCAGATTCTAAGATCTTCTTTACTCTCCTTTTCTCTTTTTCCGTGGATCTTGCAGAGATCTGTTAGTCTAGTGTGTTTCTTGGGCCTAAGAGGAGGGAGCATTAGGCAAAAATTTCTTCCTTGCTGAACTCTCACTAATCACCCGCCAAACTGAGCTGGGGGCAGATCCTGGTTACCACCCAATCTCCTGCAAAGGACTAAGCCAGGATTAATAAACCTTGGCTGGGCCATCCATACATGGTTAGGCTGGGTTTGAAATATAGAAAAACAATACTGTACATACCATAAAATTAGATTAAAGAAATAACCATTTGCAGATACCCCCTGCTCTGGGGGGCTGCAAGGAAAAAGTGCTAACCGATTATCTATAGTCTATACATTATTACATTCAAAATGGCCGCTGTCATGTTGAGACACTGTTTGTGATGTCATGATTAGAATCCTGGCAGATGACTCTCTTTCTTGTGACATCAAAATGGGGGCTATGGCTCATTTACATATGATGTCATAAAGGGCGGTGGGTATATATTGAGTTGACGCACTGACCCCAGCCTCAGTCTGCAGGGCTGGCTCTCTCCTTTAGGGGCCTTTGACGAGCAACACAGGACCAGATCGGGTAAGTTTGTCCGGATTTTTCTTCATGTGTTTGAGACTTGTTTTTCTGATCTTTATTTTCTATTTGTTATATACAATGTGAGAGCTTTGTATGACCCTCTGCGGCCCCCGAAAATCAGCCTCAGGTGTGACACGGAACCTCCTTCAATGGAAGAATCCCAGGAGAATGTGAAGAAGGAGCCTCCATCTCCCTTAAAAGGCCGAAGCCACAGAAATCCAAGACCATTTTTTAATAAAGAAAGGGTATTAGAATTCCAAAAATTGCAAGGCAGGTGCGCTGTGTATCCAATGCCATCATGTGAGATACTGTTTGCTGAGCTGCTTTATCTAATCCTATCATATGTGATACTGTCTGCTGAACTGTGTATCTAATCTTCTCCCAGAATGTACTTATTAGTAATGGTGCCCCCAGTATTTATAATGCTACCTGTAGTGCCCCCAACATTTATAATGTCCCTTGTAGTGCCCCCCAATATTTATACTGACTTTTGTAGTGTCCCGAATGTTTATAAGGCCCCCTAAGTGCCCCAATAAATATACTGTCTCTTGTAGTGCTTCCAGTATTTACACTGGTGGCACTATAGGAGCCATTATAAATATTATGGGCTCTACAAGACATGGTATAATTATCTGGCGAACTTATGCCCGTGATGTTAGGTGTCTGAATGGGTTAAAGGCAGGGTATGTAGAGTGCAATGGCCAGCAAATGATGTAGGAGTCAGAAAAATAGGCCATTGGTAAAAAAAAATAAACATCTCTCTTTACTGTACAGCAAAATAGGAATTGTAGAACATCTAACTATAGCAAAACATAGTTCCAACTGTACACAGTGCAATTCTCTCCCAGTTAGCAGTGTATGCATTTAGACAAGGATATGAGTTATGGTCCTCTTTGTACACTTTGTTGCTAAAGTCTCAACAAAATCTATGGCTGGCAACAGTACCTTGGCTGTAATGGCTATAATGTCCATTGTAGGATACAGGGGTTTGATGGAGCATCTGGCCAGGGCGTGTCCAGGTGTGAAGGGTGTCTTAACAGTGTCCCTCAGTGTAGCAAAGTCTGAATGGCTGTAGTCACAGATTACCTTGCTGACTCCAATGCTTGGCTATGCAGATTCTAAGATCTTCTTTACTCTCCTTTTCTCTTTTTCCGTGGA
This sequence comes from Bufo bufo, assembly GCF_905171765.1. Classification (NCBI taxonomy): domain Eukaryota; kingdom Metazoa; phylum Chordata; class Amphibia; order Anura; family Bufonidae; genus Bufo; species Bufo bufo. The sequence continues at coordinate 76,152 of NW_024401159.1, forward strand.
TCTTGCAGAGATCTGTTAGTCTAGTGTGTTTCTTGGGCCTAAGAGGACGGAGCATTAGGCAAAAATTTCTTCCTTGCTGAACTCTCACTAATCACCCGCCAAACTGAGCTGGGGGCAGATCCTGGTTACCACCCAATCTCCTGCAAAGGACTAAGCCAGGATTAATAAACCTTGGCTGGCCATCCATACATGGCTAAGCTGGGTTTTAAATATAGAAAAACAATACTGTACATACCATAAAATTAGATTAAAGAACAAACCATTTGCAGATACCCCCTGCTCTGGGGGGCTGCAAGAAAAAGTGCTAACCCATTAGCTATAGTCTGTACGTTATTACATTCAAAATGGCCGCTGTCATGTTGAGACACTGTTTGTGATGTCATGATTAGAATCCTGGCAGATGACTCTCTTTCTTGTGACATCAAAATGGGGGCTATGGCTCATTTACATATGATGTCATAAAGGGCGGTGGGTATATATTGAGGTGACGCACTGACCCCAGCCTCAGTCTGCAGGACTGGCTCTCTCCTTTAGGGGCCTCTGACGAGCAGCACAGGACCAGATCGGGTAAGTTTGTCCGGCTATTTCTTCATGTGTTTGAGACTTGTTTTTGCTGATCTTTATTCTCTATTTGTTGTATACAATGTGAGAGCTTTGTATGACCCTCTGCGGCCCCCGAAAATCAGCCTCAGGTGTGACACTGAACCTCCTCCAATGGAAGAATCCCAGGAGAATGTGAAGAAGGAGCCTCCATCTCCCTTAAAGGGCCGAAGCCACAGAAATCCAAGACCATTTTTTAATAAAGAAAGTTTTCTCTGTGTGTTTCTTTAACCACCTCCGGACCGCCTAACGCAGATTCGCGTTCCGGAGGTGGCAGCGCTGCGCACAGTCACGCATATACGCGTCATCTCGCGAGACGCAAGATTTCGCTCCAAGCCGGCCCGCGCATGAGCATCGCGGGCCGGCAAAAGTTAAAGAACAAGTTCGTCACCAGCCTGCCAGCAACGATCATTGGCTGGCAGGCTGGCGATTTTTAAAAAATCCAATCACAAGCCATATAACAGATCATATTAGTAAATATGATCTGTTATATGGCTTCTCTGCTCCTGTGCTGGTCCTTTTCGTCGGTTGGATCCAGCACAGGAGCAGACTGAACTGTGAGTAGCACCAACACTACACCTTAGCCCCAGATCACCCCCCTGCACCCCAATTAACCCTTTGATCACCCCTTTGATCGCCCCTGTCAATCACCAGTGAAAAAAAAAAGTGATCACTTTTTTTCCTTTCACTGGTATTGGCTGTTAGGTTTTAGGAATAGTTTAGGCCCCTTGGTTAGGTAGTTAGCGTCAGTTAGCGCCCACCCCACCGCACCGCAGTCACTTTTATTCGCTGAATAGCGTATCGCTAATCAGCATTTGTACTTTTATAGTATCTGTAAGTGATCAAAACTGATCACGGTCAGATCTATAATAGTATTAGTGTCACTTTAGTTCGCCCTCCACCCAAAACGCAGTGTTTGCCCGATCAGGCCTGATCGGTCGCCCACACGTGCGTTCACCCACGCCCGCCCCACCGCAGTGACAAAAAATATATATTTTTTGATCACTGCACATTCATTTTACACGCACTGCGGCGATAAAAAAATCAGTTTTGATATTTTTTATCAACCGCAGCGGCCTCCGGTACTTCGCTAGCCTCCCCTTTGTAAGACAGGTTTGCTTTTTTTCTTGGGTAGTCTCAGGGAATACCCCTAAATTTAGTAGTCCAAAATGTCAAACAGGGGGTATTCTTCTGAAGAGGCCTACAGGATTCTGACCCAGTCGGATGAGGAGTGGGAACCCTCATCTGATGAATCTAGCGGGTCAGAATATGAACCTGTGGAAAGCAGTGGCTCTCTGACCCAAAGTTCGGACGAGGAGGTGGAGGTCCCTGGCAGCACCAGGCGTACCCGGCCCCATGTCGCTAGACCACAGGTTATGCAGGATCCGCTTCAAGAGCAGCAGAGTGGGGCTGTCGCTGCCGGATCACGTGGTGAGGCATACACCAGCAGCGCAGCCCTCCCTGGACCTAGTACCAGCACTGCCGTACAACATGGTGACGTGGCGAGCACCAGAAGGGCAGTTGAAGCTGGTACGGTGGCACGTGCACTAGTTACCCCGTCGCAGCCACCGCAAAGACAGGCCCGTAGAGCCCCTAGAATCCCTGAGGTGCTGGCAAACCCTGATTGGCAGTCACCAACTTCAGCCGCACCTGTAGTTCCCCCTTTCACCGCCCAGTCTGGAGTTCGGGTTGAGACGGCTCAAATCGGTTCGGCCCTGGGATTTTTTGAGCTGTTCTTGACTGCGGAGCTCTTGGACTTAGTCGTGGCAGAGACCAACCAGTATGCCACACAATTTATATCCGCCAACCCGGGAAGCTTTTATGCCCAGCCTTTCCGGTGGAAACCAGTCCAGGTTTCCGAAATTAAAAATTTTTTGGGCCTTCTCCTCAACATGGGCCTGACAAAAAAGCATGAATTGCGGTCATATTGGTCAACGCACCCGATTCATCACATGCCCATGTTCTCTGCTGCTATGTCCAGGGCACGATTTGAGGCCATCCTCCGTTTCCTGCATTTTAGCGACAACACCACCTCCCGTCCCAGAGGCCACCCAGCTTTTGACCGGCTCCACAAAATTCGGCCCCTCATAGACCATTTCAACCAGAAATTTGCAGATTTGTATACCCCCGAGCAAAACATCTGCGTAGACGAGTCCCTAATACATTTTACCGGGCGCCTTGGCTTCAAACAGTACATCCCAAGCAAGCGTGCCCGGTATGGGGTCAAATTGTATAAGCTCTGTGAAAGGGCCACAGGCTATACCCACAAATTTCGTGTCTATGAGGGAAAAGATCAGACCCTGGAGCCGGTCGGTTGCCCTGACTACCTGGGGAGCAGTGGGAAGACAGTCTGGGACTTGGTGTCACCCTTATTCGGCAAGGGGTACCATCTTTATGTGGACAATTTTTACACAAGTGTGGCCCTCTTTAGGCATTTGTTTCTAGAACGGATTTGCGCCTGTGGCACCGCGCGAACTAGTCGCGTGGGCTTCCCCCAACGGCTTGTAACCACCCGTCTTGCAAGGGGGGAGAGGGCTGCCTTGTGTAACGAAGAACTGCTCGCGGTGAAATGGAGAGACAAGCGTGACGTTTACATGCTCTCCTCCATTCACGCAGACACGACAATCCAAATTGAGCGAGCAACCCGTGTCATTGAAAAGCCCCTCTGTGTCCACGACTATAATGCGCTCATGGGAGGGGTGGACTTCAATGACCAGATGTTGTCTCCGTATTTAGTTTCCCGCAGAACCAGACGCTGGTATAAGAAGGTGTCTGTATATTTAATTCAATTGGCGCTGTACAATAGTTTTGTTCTCTACAGTAAGGCTGGGAGAACACGATCTTTCCTCAAATTCCAGGAAGAGATCATCGAGAACCTCCTTTACCCAGGAGGTTCCGTGGCCCCATCCCCCAGTGTAGTTAGCCGTCTACACGAGCGACATTTCCCCAGTGTCGTTCCTGGTACCTCAACCCAACCGTCACCCCGAAAAAGATGTCGTGTCTGTAGCAGGAGTGGAATAAGGCGTGACACCCGCTATTTCTGTCCTGACTGTGCTGACCACCCTGCCCTATGCTATGGAGAGTGTTTCCGGAAGTACCACACACAGGTACACCTAGCATAGGGATTGCATCTCACAGGACAGGCACACAGGGCTATTAGGGCCCTTTTACTCTCAGCTGCTGCAAACCTCTCCTTTCACCTGGGATAAAGTGCATAACGTACTTCGCCACATCTTTGGGCGATTTGCGCTTTGCACATTGTCCCATGGGGAAGGAGAGGTTTGTTCTATAAAGGTAAAAAAAACTAAACAAAAAAAAAATTACCGGTAAGTAAAAAAGTTAAAAAAGTTTAAAAAAGTTAATATGTTCTGTTCTAAAGTTAATAAAGTTATTGCTTTGCGGCCTGGTTTTTTCTTTTTTGTTTTGTTTTTTTTACCTTCCAGGTGGACCAACCGATCGACCAGCTGCAGCACTGATGTGCATTCGGACAGAAGCATTGTGCTGCTGTCAGATTACACGCAAGTCGGTGTATGCGGCGCTGCAAGACGAGATTTCTCCTCTGCAGTAAAAGATATGTTTGCCGAGGCATATGAGCTGAGGAGGTGGCGGTGTTCATATACTTTGGCAAACACTTTGTATATATAAAAAAAAAAATCCCGGCAATGATTTATTCATCCACATCGATTGATGTGAATGGAGAAATCTGGTTTGCCAGGGCATACGAGCTGAAGTGGGTATGGATGTTGGGCGGAGCTCCTATGTCCTGGCAGACGCCTTTCCCCTCCTTTTTCTTTTTTTGGCAGAGATTTTTTCATCCACATTGATCGATGCGAATGAAGAAATCTGTGCCGTTCATTTTTTTCTTTCAGCCCAGAGGCTGAACGGAAAAAAAAAATCTCATTACCCGTATGCTCAATATAAGGAGAATAGCAGAAACTCCTAATGCTGGGCATACATGTAATGATTGCGGAGACCCTCAAATGCCAGGGCAGTACAAACACCCCACAAATAACACCATTTTTGAAAGAAGACACCCCAAGGTATTCGCTGAGGGGCATATTGAGTCCATGAAAGATTGAAATTTTTGTCCCAAGTTAGCGGAAAGGGAGACTTTGTGAGAACAAAATCCAAAAAATCAATTTCCGCTAACTTGTTCCAAAATTTTTTTTTTTCAATGAACTCGCCATGCCCCTCATTGAATACCTTGGGGTGTCTTTTTTCCAAAATGGGGTCACATGTGGGGTATTTATACTGCCCTGGCATTTTAGGGGCCCCAAAGCGTGAGAAGAAGTCTGGTATCCAAATGTCTAAAAATGCCCTCCTAAAAGGAATTTGGGCCCCTTTGCCCACCTAGGCTGCAAAAAAGTGTCACACATGTGGTATCTCCGTATTCAGCAGAAGTTGGGGAATATGTTTTGGGGTGTCATTTTACATATACCCATGCTGGGTGAGATAAATATCTTGGTCAAATGCCAACTTTTTATAAAAAAAATGGGAAAAGTTGTCTTTTGCCAAGATATTTCTCTCACCCAGCATGGGTATATGTAAAATGACACCCCAAAACACATTCCTTACCTTCTCCTGAGTACGGCAATACCACATGTGTGACACTTTTTTGCAGCCTAGGTGGGCAAAGGGGCCCATATTCCAAAGAGCACCTTTCGGATTTCACTCGTCATTTTTTACAGAATTTGATTTCAAACTCCTTACCACACATTTGGGCCCCTAGAATGCCAGGGCAGTATAACTACCCCACAAGTGACCCCATTTTGGAAAGAAGAGACCCCAAGGTATTCGCTGATGGGCATAGTGAGTTCATGGAAGTTTTTATTTTTTGTCACAAGTTAGTGGAATATGAGACTTTGTATGAAAAATAAATAAATAAAATAAATCATCATTTTCCACTAACTTGTGACAAAAAATAAAAAATTCTAGGAACTCGCCATGCCCCTCACGGAATAGCTTGGGGTGTCTTCTTTCCAAAATGGGGTCACTTGTGGGGTAGTTATACTGCCCTGGCATTCTAGGGGCCCAAATGTGTGGTAAGGAGTTTGAAATCAAATTATGTAAAAATTGACGAGTGAAATCCGAAAGGTGCTCTTTGGAATATTGGCCCCTTTGCCCACCTAGGCTGCAAAAAAGTGTCACACATCTGGTATCTCCGTACTCAGGAGAAGGTGGGGAATGTGTTTTGGGGTGTCATTTTACATATACCCATGCTGGGTGAGAGAAATATCTTGGCAAAAGACAACTTTTCCCATTTTTTTATACAAAGTTGTCATTTGACCAAGATATTTATCTCACCCAGCATGGGTATATGTAAAAAGACACCCCAAAACACATTCCTCAACTTCTCCTGAGTACGGGGATACCAGATGTGTGACACTTTTTTGCAGCCTAGGTGGGCAAAGGGGCCCATATTCCAAAGAGCACCTTTCGGATTTCACTCGTCATTTTTTACAGAATTTGATTTCAAACTCCTTACCACACATTTGGGCCCCTAGAATGCCAGGGCAGTATAACTACCCCACAAGTGACCCCATTTTGGAAAGAAGAGACCCCAAGGTATTCGCTGATGGGCATAGTGAGTTCATGGAAGTTCTTATTTTTTGTCACAAGTTAGTGGAATATGAGACTTTGTATGAAAAAAAAATAAAAAAATAAAAATCATAATTTTCCACTAACTTGTGACAAAAAATAAAAAATTCTAGGAACTCGCCATGCCCCTCACGGAATAGCTTGGGGTGTCTTCTTTCCAAAATGGGGTCACTTGTGGGGTAGTTATACTGCCCTGGCATTCTAGGGGCCCAAATGTGTGGTAAGGAGTTAGAAATCAAATTCTGTAAAAAATGATGAGTGAAATCCGAAAGGTGCTCTTTGGAATATAGGCCCCTTTGCCCACCTAGGCTGCAAAAAAGTGTCACACATCTGGTATCTCCGTACTCAGGAGAAGGTGGGGAATGTGTTTTGGGGTGTCATTTTATATATACCCATGCTGGGTGAGAGAAATATCTTGGCAAAAGACAACTTTTCCCATTTTTTTATACAAAGTTGTCATTTGACCAAGATATTTATCTCACCCAGCATGGGTATATGTAAAAAGACACCCCAAAACACATTCCTCAACTTCTCCTGAGTACGGGGATACCAGATGTGTGACACTTTTTTGCAGCCTAGGTGGGCAAAGGGGCCCATATTCCAAAGAGCACCTTTCGGATTTCGCAGGTCATTTTTTACTGAATTTGATTTCAAACTCTTTACCACACATTTGGGCCCCTAGAATGCCAGGGCAGTATAACTACCCCACAAGTGACCCCATTTTGGAAAGAAGAGACCCCAAGGTATTCGCTGATGGGCATAGTGAGTTCATAGAACTTTTTATTTTTTGTCACAAGTTAGTGGAATATGAGACTTTGTAAGAAAAAAAAAAAAAAAAAAAATCATCATTTTCCGCTAACTTGTGACAAAAAATAAAAAGTTCTATGAACTCACTATGCCCATCAGCGAATACCTTAGGGTGTGTACTTTCAGAAATGGCATCATTTGTGGGGTGTTTGTACTGTCTGGGCATTGTAGAACCTCAGGAAACATGACAGGTGCTCAGAAAGTCAGAGCTGCTTCAAAAAGCGGAAATTCACATTTTTGTACCATAGTTTGTAAACGCTATAACTTTTACCCAAACCATTTTTTTTTTACCCAAACATTTTTTTTTTATCAAAGACATGTAGAACTATAAATTTAGAGCAAAATTTCTATATGGATGTCGTTTTTTTTGCAAAATTTTACAACTGAAAGTGAAAAATGTCATTTTTTTGCAAAAAAATCGTTAAATTTCGATTAATAACAAAAAAAGTAAAAATGTCAGCAGCAATGAAATACCACCAAATGAAAGCTCTATTAGTGAGAAGAAAAGGAGGTAAAATTCATTTGGGTGGTAAGTTGCATGACCGAGCAATAAACAGTGAAAGTAGTGTAGGTCAGAAGTGTAAAAAGTGGCCTGGTCTTTCAGGGTGTTTAAGCACTGGGGGCTGAGGTGGTTAAAAAACAAGATTCTTGTGTTTTTTTTCTTAAATATTAAATTGTGCCATTTCTCCTGTGCCCGTTTTCTATCGGTATTTTATGTATGTACTGATTAGTCACAGGGCAGAACCCCTGAAGGATGGGTAACCAATGTACTCCTGATAGGAAATGCATTAAAGGGATATTCCCATCTTGGACATTAGTGGCATACTGCTAGAATATGCCATAAATGTCAGATAGGTGTAGGTACCACCTGTGCGACAGGTCCTGAAGTTAACGGAGAGCACCCTGCACATACACAGTGTCCGCTCCATTAACTGGTATTAGACTTCCAAAAATTGCAAGGCAGGTGCGCTGTGTATCCAATGCCATCATGTGAGATACTGTTTGCTGAGCTGCTTTATCTAATCTATCATATGTGATACTGTCTGCTGAACTGTGTATCTAATCTTATCCCAGAATGTACTTATTAGTAAAGGTGCCCCCAGTATTTATAAAGCTCCCTGTAGTGCCCCCAACATTTATAATGTCCCCTGTAGTGCCCCCCAATATTTATACTGGCTTTTGTAGTGTCCCGAATGTTTATAAGGCCCCCTAAGTGCCCCAATAAATATACTGTCTCTTGTAGTGCTTCCAGTATTTACACTGGTGGCACTATAGGGGCCATTATAAATATTATGGGCTCTACAAGACACGGTTGTCACTACCAGAGCTTTGAGACGTTCTCACAGCTCTGTTTCTCCACCCCTGTGATGATGTCACTACTAGAGCTTGGAGGAGTTCTCACTGCTCTGTTTCTCCGCCCCTGTGATGAGCTCTTTACTTTCTGTTTCCTTCCTCCCAGCTGTTCCTCCTGCGTTTGATTTCCCTGCCTTTAAATCACCCCTCCTTCTTTTGTAGTGTGTGGATTATATTTCTCATTTGAGTTGTAGCTCTTGCTTGAGTATCTTCGCTTGTATGCTATCCTTTCACTGGACCTGTGTTCTGCTGCAGCAAGTACTCCGGATATTGCCAGCCTGTCTTTGGATCTGTCTTCACTGCGGCTGCAGCTCCTTCAGCTAAGTGTGCAGACATTGTAGTGTATCTGTGTGTTTTCTGACTGGATCCGAGGCGACCACGGTTCCCTCCATATACTGAGAAGGGCACGGGTGGCTGTGCCCCTTCCACTATTGTAGCGGTTACAGTGGTCATCAGTCTTAGGTACGCGGGCATGCCTCGTTCCACCATTTGGATCCGGGCATGGGCTTAGCAGCATAGGGAGAGCTTTGAGGGTCTGACAGGGGTCACCCTTTATCCTCCCTAGTTTGGGTCCGGTCAGTAGCTGTATTTTCTGTGCATGCTCTTGTTGCTCACATACAGCCGTGACATTATAATCCACCAAAACCGTCTTTTTTGACATGGATCCGCTTTCTGGCCTGGTTGACCGCATGCAGGGTCTTTCTTTGGAGGTAGCGGATCTCTGTCAATCTATGACTCAGCTTCAAGCATTGGGCTCTGCTCCGGCCCATGGAGTCTGTTGCGAGCCAAAGGTCTCACTTCCGGAAACGTTCTCCGGGGGCAGTGAGAGTTTTGTTCGCTTCAGAGAGGCATGCAAACTCCATTTTTGCTTGTGTCCCCATTCCTCTGGTAATCAGGAGCAGAGGGTGAGGATTGTCATCTCCCTGCTCAGGGGTAATGCTCAGACTTGGACTTTTTCGCTGCCATCAGGGGATCCCTCCCTTTGATCCGTGGAAGGATTTTTCGTTGCCCTGGGGCAGATATATGATGACCCGGATAGTGTTGCTCTGGCCGAATCTAACTTACGTTTTTTATGGCAGAGCAAACTGTCTGCGGAGCTTTATTGTTCTGAATTTCGGAGATGGGCAGCTGATTCAGGTTGGAATGATGCTGCACTCCGGAGTCAGTTCTGTCATGGTCTCTCAGAGAGATTGAAAGATGCGTTTGCTCTCCATGAGAGGCCAACGTCCTTAGAGTCTGCCATGTCATTGGCGGTACGCCTTGACAGGCGTCTAAGAGAAAGAAACGAGACCTCTCTGTCTAGCCATTGTCAGTCTAGGGGCAGTGGTGCGGACTCATTCAGTGTGCAGGGGCCTGATCCTGTCTCAGTCCCCTCTGAGGAGGAGCCCATGCAGCTAGGTCGACTTGCCCCTGATAAAAGAGGATTTAGTCCTCAGAGTATGGTGTGTTTTTGTTGTGGGGGCATAGGTCATTTGGCAAATGTTTGTCCGTCTAGGAGATTCTTGAACTTTACTAAGAGCGATAATAAGAGAAAAACCTCAAAAGGTAAATCATCAAACTCTGCTTCATCTGCTACTTTGGGCAAAGTTGATGTAGGAATTGATGCTTTTCCTCTGACCTGCAGTTCCCGTTTTCTCCTGTCTGCCAGGGTGGCGCTAGAGAGCAAAGTCATTTCTTGTGAGATTTTTGTTGATAGTGGAGCGGCCGTCAATCTTATTGACACTCAGTTTGTAGCCATGCATGGTTTTCAGGTTTGCACATTAGAAAAGGATATACCTGTTTTTGCTATTGACTCTGCTCCACTCTCACAGAGATCTCTGAAGGGCATTGTTCACAATATCCAGTTAGCTGTAGGTGACACTCATGTGGAGGATATATCTTGTTTTGTCCTTAACGGATTGCCTTCTCCTCTAGTTTTGGGGTTACCCTGGCTCACTAGACATAACCCCACTATTGATTGGCAAGGAAGGCAAATAAATGAGTGGAGTGACTTTTGTAGAGAGAATTGTCTTACAGCGACTTTTGCAGAGGTGTCTACTAAAACTGTGCCATCATTTCTCTCTGATTTCTCGGACGTGTTTTCCGAGAGCGGTGTTCAGGAGCTACCTCCTCACCGGGAGTTTGACTGTCCCATTAACCTCATTCCCGGCGCCAAGCTGCCAAAAGCTCGCCTCTACAATCTCTCACAACCGGAAAGAATCGCAATGCAAACCTATATCTCCGAGAGTCTCGATAAGGGGCATATTCGTCCCTCAAAATCACCTGTTGCCGCTGTTTTTTTTTTTGTTAAAAAAAAAGATGGCTCTCTGAGACCTTGCCTAGATTTTAGGGAGCTGAACCGTATCACGATTCGCGATCCCTATCCCCTTCTTCTGATCCCGGACCTCTTCAACCAAATTGTTGGGGCCAAGGTTTTTTCCAAATTGGATTTGAGAGGCGCGTACAACCTGGTCAGGGTCAGAGAGGGGGATGAATGGAAAACGGCCTTTAATACCCCTAACGGGCATTTCGAGAATCTCGTTATGCCTTTCGGCCTGATGAATGCTCCGGCCGTCTTTCAGCATTTTGTTAACAGTATTTTCTACCATTTAATGGGGAAATTTGTATTGGTGTATCTTGATGATATTTAGATTTTTTCCCCTGATGTTCAGACCCATCAGGATCATCTTTTTCAGGTTCTGCAGATTCTGCGGGAAAATAAATTGTACGCCAAGCTGGAGAAATGTCTTTTTATGGTATCGGAGATTCAATTTCTTGGTTTTCTCCTCTCTGCTTCTGGTTTTCGCATGGATCCGGAGAAGGTCCGTGCTGTACTTGAGTGGGAGCTTCCTGAGAATCAGAAGGCATTGATGCGCTTTCTGGGTTTTGCGAACTATTACAGAAAGTTCATTTTGAATTATTCCTCTGTTGTCAAACTCCTCACTGACATGACAAAAAAGGGGGCGGATTTTTCCTCTTGGTCGGAGGAGGCGCTTGCAGCTGTTTCTAAGATTAAAGAGAGTTTTGCATCTGCTCCCATCTTGGTGCATCCCGATGTTTCCTTACCTTTTATTGTTGAGGTGGATGCTTCCGAGCTGGGTGTGGGTGCGGTTTTGTCCCAGGGCCCTTCTCCTGCCAAATGGCGACCCTGTGCCTTTTTCTCTAAAAAACTCTCCCCGGCAGAGAAAAACTATGATGTGGGAGATAGGGAGTTGTTGGCCATCAAGTTGGCTTTCGAGGAATGGCGCCATTGGTTGGAGGGGGCCAGGCACCCTATCACCGTTTTTACCGACCATAAGAATCTGGCATACTTGGAGTCGGCCAGGCGTATGAATCCGAGACAGGCCAGATGGTCTCTGTTCTTCTCCAGATTCAATTTTGTCGTTACATTCCGCCCTGGGATCAAAAATGTGAAGGCTGATGCTCTCTCTCGCTGTTTTCCAGGAGGAGGAAACTCTGAGGACCCGGGTCCCATTTTGGCGGAGGGGGTAGTTGTTTCTGCTCTATATTCTGATTTGGAGGCCGAGGTCCAGGCTGCCCAGACTGAGGCACCTGCCCGTTGTCCGTCTGGGAAGTTGTTTGTGCCTCCTGAGCTACGTCACAAACTCTTCAAGGAGCATCATGATACTGTTCTTGCTGGTCACCCCGGGAGTAGAGCCACGGTAGATCTCATTGCTCGGAGATTTTGGTGGCCGGCTCTTCGTAAGTCGGCGGAGGGTTTTATGGCTGCTTGTGAGACATGCGCTCACACTAAGGTCCCTCGTTCACGGCCTTCAGGTTCCCTTCTCCCGTTACCCATACCTTCCCGTCCTTGGACACACCTGTCCATGGACTTTATCACGGATCTTCCTCGTTCCTCAGGGAAATCGGTGATCCTGGTGGTGGTGGACCGTTTTAGCAAGATGGCTCATTTCGTACCTTTCCCTGGTTTACCCAATGCTAAAACGTTGGCGCAAGATTTTGTCGACCATATTGTTAAATTGCATGGCATTCCCTCTGATATTGTTTCCGATAGAGGCACGCAGTTTGTGTCCAGATTCTGGAAGGCTTTCTGTTCTCGCCTGGGGGTTCGGCTGTCCTTCTCTTCTTCTTTTCACCCGCAGTCGAATGGTCAGACTGAGCGCCTCAATCAGAATCTGGAGACATATTTGCGCTGTTTTGTGGCAGAGAACCAGGAGGATTGGTGTTCATTTCTCCCTCTTGCTGAGTTTGCTCTGAACAACCGTCGTCAGGAATCTTCTGATAAGTCACCATTCTTTGGTGCATATGGGTTCCATCCGCAGTTTGGGACATTCTCGGGAGGGGCTCTTTCTGGTTTACCTGAGGAGGAGAGATTTTCCTCGTCTTTGTCTACCATTTGGCAAAAGATTCAGAGTAATCTTAGAAAGATGAGTGAGAAGTATAAGCGTGTGGCTGATAAGAGACGTGTGCCTGGTCCGGACCTGAATGTGGGTGATCTGGTGTGGTTGTCTACAAGAAATATTAAACGGAAGGTTCCCTCCTGGAAATTGGGTCCCAAGTTTATTGGGCCTTATAAAATCTTGTCAGTCATCAATCCTGTTGCCTTCCGTCTTGATCTTCCACGGGTTTGGAAGATACATAATGTATTTCACAGATCTCTCTTTAGACCATATGTCCAGCCCACGGTACCCTCCTCTTTGCCTCCTCCTCTGATTTTGGTTGATGGCAATCTGGAGTTTGAGGTTTCCAGAATTGTGGACTCTCGCATTGTCCGCGGTTCTCTTCAGTACCTCGTTCATTGGAAGGGTTATGGTCCTGAGGAGAGGATGTGGGTTCCGGTGTCGGACATTAAAGCCACTCACCTGATCAGGGCATTTCATAGGGCTCATCCTGAGAAGGTGGGTCCTGGGTGTCCGGAGTCCACCCGTAGAGGGGGAGGTACTGTCACTACCAGAGCTTTGAGACGTTCTCACAGCTCTGTTTCTCCACCCCTGTGATGATGTCACTACTAGAGCTTGGAGGAGTTCTCACTGCTCTTTTTCTCCGCCCCTGTGATGAGCTCTTTACTTTCTGTTTCCTTCCTCCCAGCTGTTCCTCCTGCGTTTGATTTCCCTGCCTTTAAATCACCCCTCCTCCTTTTGTAGTGTGTGGATTATATTTCTCATTTGAGTTGTAGCTCTTGCTTGAGTATCTTCCCTTGTATGCTATCCTTTCACTGGACCTGTGTTCTGCTGCAGCAAGTACTCCGGATATTGCCAGCCTGTCTTTGGATCCGTCTTCACTGCGGCTGCAGCTCCTTCAGCTAAGTGTGCAGACATTGTAGTGTATCTGTGTGTTTTCTGACTGGATCCGAGGCGACCACGGTTCCCTCCATATACTGAGCAGGGCACCGGTGGCCGTGCCCCTTCTACTATTGTAGGGGTTACAGTGGTCATCAGTCTTAGGTACGCGGGCATGCCTCGTTCCACCATTTGGATCCGGGCATGGGCTTAGCAGCATAGGGAGAGCTTTGAGGGTCTGACAGGGGTCACCCTTTATCCTCCCTAGTTTGGGTCCGGTCAGTAGCTGTATTTTCTGTGCATGCTCTTGTTGCTCACATACAGCCGTGACAACGGTATAATTATCTGGCGAACTTATGCCCGTGATGTTAGGTGTCTGAATGGGTTAAAGGCAGGGTATGTAGAGTGCAATGGCCAGCAAATGATGTAGGAGTCAGAAAAATAGGCCATTGGTAGAAAAATAAACATCTCTCTTTACTGTACAGCAAAATAGGAATTGTAGTACATCTAACTATAGCAAAACATAGTTCCAACTGTACACAGTGCAATTCTCTTCCAGTTAGCAGTGTATGCATTTAGACAAGGATATGAGTTATGGTCCTCTTTGTACACTTTGTTGCTAAAGTCTCAACAAAATCTATGTCTGGCAACAGTACCTTGGCTGTAATGGCTATAATGTCCATTGCAGGATACAGGGGTTTGATGGAGCATCTGGCCAGGGTGTGTCCAGGTGTGAAGGGTCTCTTAACAGTGTCCCTCAGTGTAGCAAAGTCTGAATGGCTGTAGTCACAGATTACCTTGCTGACTCCAATGCTTGGCTATGCAGATTCTAAGATCTTTTTTACTCTCCTTTTCTCTTTTTCCGTGGATCTTGCAGAGATCTGTTAGTCTAGTGTGTTTCTTGGGCCTAAGAGGAGGGAGCATTAGGCAAAAATTTCTTCCTTGCTGAACTCTCACTAATCACCCGCCAAACTGAGCTGGGGGAAGATCCTGGTTACCACCCAATCTCCTGCAAAGGACTAAGCCAGGATTAATAAACCTTGGCTGGGCCATCCATACATGGCTAAGCTGGGTTTTAAATATAGAAAAACAATACTGTACATACCATAAAATTAGATTAAAGAACAAACCATTTGCAGATACCCCCTGCTCTGGGGGGCTGCAAGGAAAAAGTGCTAACCCATTATCTATAGTCTGTACATTATTACATTCAAAATGGCTGCTGTCATGTTGAGACACTGTTTGTGATGTCATGATTAGAATCCTGGCAGATGATTCTCTTTCTTGTGACACCAAAATGGGGGCTATGGCTCATTTAGATATGATGTCATAAAGGGCGGTGGGTATATATTGAGGTGACGCACTGACCCCAGCCTCAGTCTGCAGGACTGGCTCTCTCCTTTAGGGGTCTCTGACGAGCAGCACAGGACCAGATCGGGTAAGTTTGTCCGGCTTTTTCTTGATGTGTTTGAGACTTGTTTTTGCTGATCTTTATTTTCTATTTGTTGTATACAATGTGAGAGCTTTGTATGAGCCTCTGTGGCCCCCGAAAATCAGCCTCAGGTGTGACACTGAACCTCCTCCAATGGAAGAATCCCAGGAGAATGTGAAGAAGGAGCCTCCATCTCCCTTAAAGGGCCGAAGCCACAGAAATCCAAGACCATTTTTTAATAAAGAAAGTTTTCTCTGTGTGTTTCTTTAAGGCCTCCTGCACACGAACGTATTTTTTTGCGGTCCGCAAAAACGGGTCCCGTTTTCCCGTGATCCGTGACTGTTTTTTCGTCCGTGGGTCTTCCTTGATTTTTGGAGGATCCACGGACATGAAAAAAAAGTCGTTTTGGTGTCCGCCTGGCCGTGCGGAGCCAAACGGATCCGTCCTGAATTACAATGCAAGTCAATGGGGACGGATCCGTTTGACGTTGACACAATATGGTGCCATTTCAAACGGATCCGTCCCCATTGACTTTCAATGTAAAGTCTGGAGTCCCTTTTATACCATCGGATCAGAGTTTTCTCCAATCCGATGGTATATTTTAACTTGAAGCGTCCCCATCACCATGGGAAAGCCTCTATGTTAGAATATACTGTCGGATATGAGTTAGATTGTGAAACCTCATTTCCGACAGTATATTCTAACACAGAGGAGTTCCCATGGTGATGGGGACGCTTCTAGTTAGAATATACTACAAACTGTACATGACTGCCCCCTGCTGCCTAGCAGCATCCGATCTCTTACAGGGGGCCGTGATCAGTACAATTAACCCCTCAGGTGCCGCACCTGAAGGGGTTAATTGTACTATCATATCCCCCTGTAAGAGTTCAGGGCTGCCAGGCAGCAGGGGGCAGACCCCCCCCTCCCTAGTTTGAATATCATTGGTGGCCAGTGCGGCCCCCCCCCCTTCCTCCCGCTATTGTAATAAATTGTTGGTGGCACAGTGTGCGCCCCCCCCTTCCTCCCGCTATTGTAATAATTAGTTGGTGGCACAGTGTGCCCCCCCCCTTCCTCCCTCTATTGTAATAATTCGTTGGTGGCACAGTGTGCCCCCCCCCCGCCCCCCCCCTTCCTCCCGCTATTGTAATAATTTGTTGGTGGCACAGTGTGCCCCCCCCTTCCTCCCTCTATTGTAAAAATTTGTTGGTGGCACAGTGTGCGCCCCCTCCTTCTTCCTCCCTCTATTGTAATAAATCGTTGGTGGCACAGTGTGCGCCCCCCCTTCCTCCCTCTATTGTAATAAATCGTTGGTGGCACAGTGTGCGCCCCCCATTGGCCCCCCTCCCTCTATAGCATTAACAACATTGGTGGCCAGTGTGCGGCCTCCCATCTACCCCCCCCCCCCCCGATCATTGGTGGCAGCGGGTTACTAGCAATAGTACAATAGTAAAAGATTCATACTTACATGGGAGCTGCGATGTCTGTGTCCGGCCGGGAGCTCCTCCTACTGGTAAGTGACAGTTCATTTAGCAATGCGCCGCACAGACCTGTCACTTAACAGTAGGTGGAGCTCCCGGCCGGACACGAACATCGCAGCAGCCGGTAAGTATGAATCTTCTACTATTGTACTATTGCTAAGTAACCATGGCAACCAGGACTGTAGTAGCGTCCTGGTTGCCATGGTTACCGATCGAAGCCCCAGCGATTAAACTGGGACTCCGATCGGAACTCCGCTGCCACCAATGATGGGGGGGGGGGGGGAGATGGGAGGCCGCACACTGGCCACCAATGTTGTTAATGTTATAGAGGGAGGGGGGGACGATGGGGGGCGCACACTGTGCCACCAACGAATTATTACAATAGAGGGAGGGAGGGGGGGGCGCACACTGTGCCACCAACGAATTATTACAATAGAGGGAGGGAGGGGGGGGGCGCACACTGTGCCACCAACAAATTATTACAATAGAGGGAGGGGGGCCGCCGCACTGGCCACCAACCTATTATTACAATAGAGGGGGGGGGGCCGCACTGGCCACCAATGATATTCAAACTGGGGAGGGGGGGAGGGTCTGCCCCCTGCTGCCTGGCAGCCCTGATCTCTTACAGGGGCCGTGATCAGCACAATTAACCCCTTCAGGTGCCGCACCTGAAGGGGTTAATTGTGCTGATCACGGCCCCCTGTAAGAGATCGGGTGCTGCCAGGCAGCAGGGGGCAGTCTTGTACACAGTTTGTAGTGTATTCTAACTAGAAGCGTCCCCATCACCATGGGAACGCTTCTGTGTTAGAATATACTGTCGGTTCTGAGTTTTCACGAAGTGAAAACTCAGCTTTGAAAAAGCTTTTATGCAGACGGATCTTCGGATCCGTCTGTATAAAAACTAACCTACGGCCACGGATCACGGACACGGATGCCAATCTTGTGTGCATCCGTGTTCTTTCACGGACCCATTGACTTGAATGGGTCCGTGAACCGTTGGCCGTGAAAAAAATAGGACAGGTCAACGAATTATTACAATAGAGGGAGGGAGGGGGGGGGCGCACACTGTGCCACCAACAAATTATTACAATAGAGGGAGGGGGGCCGCCGCACTGGCCACCAACCTATTATTACAATAGAGGGGGGGGCCGCACTGGCCACCAATGATATTCAAACTGGGGAGGGGGGGAGGGTCTGCCCCCTGCTGCCTGGCAGCCCAGATCTCTTACAGGGGCCGTGATCAGCACAATTAACCCCTTCAGGTGCCGCACCTGAAGGGGTTAATTGTGCTGATCACGGCCCCCTGTAAGAGATCGGGTGCTGCCAGGCAGCAGGGGGCAGTCTTGTACACAGTTTGTAGTGTATTCTAACTAGAAGCGTCCCCATCACCATGGGAACGCTTCTGTGTTAGAATATACTGTCGGTTCTGAGTTTTCACGAAGTGAAAACTCAGCTTTGAAAAATCTTTTATGCAGACGGATCTTCGGATCCGTCTGTATAAAAACTAACCTACGGCCACGGATCACGGACACGGATGCCAATCTTGTGTGCATCCGTGTTCTTTCACGGACCCATTGACTTGAATGGGTCCGTGAACCGTTGGCCGTGAAAAAAATAGGACAGGTCATATTTTTTTCACGGCCAGGAAACACGGATCTCGGATGCGGCTGCAAAACGGTGCATTTTCCGTTTTTTCCACGGACCCATTGAAAGTCAATGGGTCCGTGAAAAAAAACGGAAAACGGCACAACGGCCACGGGTGCACACAACGGTCGTGTGCAGGAGGCCTTAAAAACAAGATTCTTGTGTTTTTTTTCTTAAATATTAAATTGTGCCATTTCTCCTGTGCCCGTTTTCTATTGGTATTTTATGTATGTACTGATTAGTCACAGGGCAGAACCCCTGAAGGATGGGTAACCAATGTACTCCTGATAGGAAATGCATTAAAGGGATATTCCCATCTTGGACATTAGTGGCATACTGCTAGAATATGCCATAAATGTCAGATAGGTGTAGGTGCAGCGTACTCAAGTTAGGGTTAATAGTGTTCCTGGGTGTTGTAGTGCAATTGTGACCACTAACCTGAGACAGCTGACTCTCTGCAAGGGCAGGTAATGATAGGTAATGTTCGTGACGCCAGTGCCAATTAAACGGTGGCACGCCGTTTGCTGATAGCAGGAATAACTGAGGAACCACGTGATGTTAAAACAGAACTCAAACTTTAGTAGTCATCATACATGGACATAGATGGAAGCGCAGTTCCTTTGAAGACAGTTTGTTTCAATACATTTGATGCAGGCAATATATAGCAAGGTGACTTCAGAGTGTTAAACACAAGACTTGCAGTACAGGCGGCTTGCACTCTATTCCTGACTGATCCTGGAACATAGAAACTCTTCTCCAAGGCCCAATGCCCTAGCTCTGGCTTATATCCTTGGTTTTATAATGATCAAGTACCTCCTCTGTTATCTTTAGTACCTCTTGCTTTTCTGGACTTGCCTCTGTCTCTCCCAGCACTGACTCTAGAAACTTCTGAACTCCCTTCCTAGGCTAGGCCCTAGCCTATTTATACTCAACTGGGAGCTCCCTCTGCTGACAGGAACAAGAATTGCTTGCAACAGGCCTAACTGGTTTAAAGGGGAAATACACATATAATATAGCAGTGTCGGGTAACCTACCCGTATGCTGCACACCCCCAGACTTTAACGTGAGTAAGGCCTCGTACTCACACACACCTTCCTGAACCGGCATGACATGGCACATAACATAAGCATTACATTATAAATATAATAAATAATTATTTCACACAGAAAACATAACATTGGTAACTTCATGAACAAATGACGTAAGGAAAAGGGGCGTCTTCTTGCTTCTTAGGCACGGCCGCTGACCTGGCACAGCGGACTTAGGGTGAACCAGGTTAGTCCATTTTCTTTGGTGGCAGTATAATAACGGAACTACCCAGGAGTATCCTGTGGGTGTATCACAGGCAAGAGCTCACGTGGAGGAGTCCATTCTTGCGCACAAATGTCAAGTAAAGTATTACCAGTAGCAACTGCTCGGGAGGAGACACCACCAGTATAGTCAAAGTCTCCTAAACGGACTGGCGGTGGACCTTCTCAACACAGGGGTCTCCTCCTCCCTTAGCAACGAGGTAGAAGAGAGAGGAGCAACAGGAGGGTCTCCAGGAGCAACAGGAACAACAGGAACAACAGGAACAACTAGATCCACTAGAGGGGAAACTGGATCCGGGGCATCTTGAACCGGCTCTTCTGGAGGTGAAGATACAGTAGGAGCGGGCACCAACAAGTTCAGCCACGGTGTCAGAAGCCAATGCATGGGATCAGCGTCATACCTTAGATTACTGACAGCCTGCATAGGATCCTCGGGCGTTACTGATGACTCTGACACAGGGGATTCAGATCTAGAACTCTCGGCACTAGGTTCTGGTGTCAGGCAGAGCTTTAACCGGTTTCTGTGTACAATTTGGGATCCCCTGCCTTCCCGGGTGATCTCATAAGTGTGAGTTCCAACATTTGGGATTGCAGTGACAACATAGGGACTTTGCTCCCATTTACTGTCCAGTTTACTTGTACGGCGGTTATTTTTTAACCATACCACAGCCCCTATTGTCAAGGGTTCTGCATGGGCTGCTTGATCATAGTCTCTCTGCTGTCGGTCTCTAGCATAATCCATACGTTCCTGAACAATAGCTTTGGCTGTATTCAATCGCCTTTGGTGCTCAGTAACCCAGTCGGTATTAGGTAATGGGTTGATGCAATCAGGTACATGTATGTCCAAGGAGTGATCAGCAGGCAATGTCCCTTGGCGCCCAAACATCAAATAAAAAGGGGTATACCCAGTGGAACAATGGATGGTATAATTGTACGTGAACATGAGCTGTGGCAACAGATTAGGCCAATCTCCTCTGGTTTCAGGAGGCACGGCCCTCAGCATCTCTATCAAGGTCTGATTCATTTTTTCACATAATCCATTACCTTGAGGATGGTAGGCCGTTGTCCGGATCTTCTTACAGTTGTGTAAGCGGCACAGTTCATGGAACAGATGGGACTCAAAGGCAGGTCCTTGATCGGTGAGGATCTTTTCTGGACATCCGTAGGGCAGGAGGAAATGCTTCCAGAACAGTTCGGCGGTAGTCTTGGCTGTCTGGTCTCTCACAGGCACCGCTACAACAAACTTAGTGAAATGGTCAATAATAGTCATGGCATAGGCATACCCTGAGCGACTAGGCTCCAGTTTCACATGGTCGATGGCGACAAGTTCAAGAGGACGGGTACTTACAATGGGTCTCAGCTGTGCCCTCTGATCATGGTGCTCACTTCGTTTTAAGGCACAGGCTACACACTCCCGACACCACTTCACAATGTCTTCTCTCATGCCCACCCAGTAAAACCGCTGGCGGATATTAGCCTCAGTCTTTTGGACCCCAAAGTGACCGGATTGATTGTGGTACATCTCCAACACCATACCTGCATCTCGTCGGGGTATGAGAATCTGGTGTACTCTTTCGTTGGACACTGGGTCTAGGCTTCTCCGTAGCAACAGGCCCTTTTGTATGAAGAGTTGATGGAGCTGTCTCCACAGTTTGATGAGCTCAGGATCTGCACTCTTACGCCGAATCCTCTCAGGGGCTCTGCCACTAGTAATGAAGTCCAACAACTCACCCAGCACTCTACTTTCAGACTGTAGTTTCACCCACCTTTCTTCTTTAGGTTCAGGCCTACTGGAGGGTGAAGGAACTGCAGCTCTGTCATTGGTAGCTCGAGCCTGATCCTGTTGAGCAAATTTGTTATAGAAGGCCGGCATCTCTACATCTTCCCAAGCATCTCGCACATCATCAGGAGCTGTCTCTGTGGGAAGCCTGGATAAAGCATCAGCATTATCATTAGTACGTCCAGCACGATATTTTACAGAGAAATCATAGTTGGCGAGGCGAGAGGCCCATCTCTGCTCCAAGGCCCCTAATTTAGCTGTATTTAGATGTGCCAGAGGGTTATTGTCAGTGAATGCAATGAACAGGGTGGCGGCTAGATAATCTTTGAATTTTTCCGTCACTGCCCACACTAATGCCAGGAACTCCAGTTTGAAGGAACTATAATTCTGGTCATTTTTCTCAGCTCCTTTCAGGGAGCGGCTTGCATATGCTATCACTCTCTCTTTTCCCTCTTGGATTTGGGCTAACACAGCTCCCAGGCCTCGCTTGCTAGCATCGGTATAAAGATGGAAAGGCATGCTATAATCTGGATAACCTAACACAGGAGGCTCGGTCAGTTTCTTTTTTAGCAATTGGAACGCTATCTCTCTTTCCTCATTCCACTCAATGGGCACAGGAGTTCTAGGACTTTTCTTGGGTTGCCCCCTCAAGAGTTCCTGGATAGGATCAGCTATTTGGGCAAAATGGGGGATGAACCGTCTATAATAGCATGCAAAACCAAGGAAACCCCTCACCTCCTTGACGGTAGTAGGAACCGGCCAATTACGGACAGCAGCTAGCTTATCAGGGTCAGGTTGCACGCCCTCTCCGCTTACCACATGCCCCAGGTATTTTACCGCAGGTTTGAGCAAGTGACACTTGGATGGCTTTACCTTCAAGCCATATTTGATAAGGATTTCAAATACTTCTGCTAAATGTTTCAGATGGTCCTCATATGTTTTTGAGTACACAATGACGTCATCTAGATACAGCAGCACTGTTTCGAAGTTTTTGTGACCCAAACACCGCTCCATTAGTCTCTGGAAAGTTCCTGGGGCATTACATAACCCGAACGGCATACAATTGAATTCGAACAGGCCCATGGGAGTGGTGAAATCAGTCTTTTCCCTATCTGCAGGGGCCATGGGTACTTGCCAGTAGCCACTGGTCAAGTCCAATGTGGAGAAATAGGCAGAGGAGCCCAGAGCAGTTAGTGACTCCTTAATGCGGGGCAGTGGGTATGCATCTTTGTGGGTTATTTGATTAATTTTCCTATAATCCACACAGAAACGGATACCACCATCCTTCTTCTTTACAAGGACCAGGGGTGCCGCCCACGGGCTACGACTGTCCCGGATTACATTAGAGTCTTTCATCTCTTGGATCATTTCCTTTACAGTCTGATATGAAGTAGGCGGTAGGGGTCTGTATCTCTCCTTGATAGGAGGATGAAAGCCAGTAGGTATGGTGTGTTGTATGGCACTAACCTCTCCATAATCAGTAGCATGCTTACTGAAGGCCTGGTGGTGCTCTTTGACAAGCTGTAGGATCCCTTCTTGTTGATGTTGGGGGGTAGTCTCGTCCCCTACATGGAGCTCTTCCCACCAGGGCACTTGTGGCTGGGTCACTGACGGGCGTCCACTGCCTGCAGCTGGCGGCTTTTCTGTCACTGGAAGACGAATGATGTCTTGGAAGGACACCTGAGAGAGCTGGGCAACACGGCAATGCTTAGTAAGCGCCACAGGATGATCACTCAGGTTAATCAGACGGACAGGTACTTTACCTTGGGAGACGTTCACCAGGCACTTGGCAGCTCTCACATAAGGGTAATCCTCCATCTGGATTGGTTCCACCAAGGCTGGATAATCTCGGCCTTGGACTCCCAGGACAGCACGACACCATAAAAGAGTTTGAGAATTAGGAGGCAAAGTCACAGGCTTAATATCACTAATCCTGGCAGTACAAATTTATCCTTTCCCATTAGCAAACCTCTGCTGGGCACTTAACACAGTAATAGTCTTTTGAATTACCCTCTTGGATGCAGAGGAAGCAGTGGGCAAAGTCTGATATAATACGGCAAGTATTTCTGAATAACAGTTTTTGAAGACATTGGTGCCTAGAATGACAGGGTGTCCTCCTCTGTCGCCGGCCTGTACCACTATCACGCCCTGTTGCGGTAAGGTTACTTCTCCCACCTGCAGGGTGGGTTCCCAGTATCCGTGAATCTTTACTGGTTTGCCATTGCTGGCGATAATCTCTACCCAGGATTCAGGCGGCTGGATCAATTGGTCGGTGTCCCAGAACTTTTCAAATGCAGGCAGCTGAATGGTAGTGACCTGGGACCCAGTATCTAATAGGGCTTCAAAGGGGACCCCATTGATCTCTATATTGATTTTAGGATGGGATCCTACATACCGTGGCATCCAATTTGGATCTTTTGGACCTATTGTTCTACCTCCCGAGGGGTGGTCCTCAGCCTCAGGGGTTGCCCGTTTAACTGCCAGCATGTGGATTCTGTGTGTCCCACCTTTTTGCAGTATGTACACACGGGCCGCTTGCGATTTCTATTACGCCTCCCAGGATCCCTGGGGTGAGTCTCTTGGTATGGAGGTGGGAACGGCCTAGGAGGTGACAGGAACTCTTCTTCTGACATTATGGGTTTTTCCCATTCCTCTATTTTTCTGCACACTCTCTCTAGACTTTTAGTGAGGTGATTTACTTGCTCTGTCAGCATGGCGATAGTATCGGTAGCTGAAGCTTGAACAGCTTGACCGGCCTGAGCTTGGTTAGTGATAAGCGGTTTTGGCCTGCAGGCTGATGACTCAGGTGGGGTGCTCAACTCCGTAGATACTGCTGACCCCAGAATTTTTATAGCCAGTTCTTTAAAGTCCAGAAAGGTACTGTTAGGGTGCTGGGCGGACAGCATCTTTAATTGGGTCCTTATTTGCTCACTAGACACCCCGGTGATAAATTGTTCCCTCAGGGTCTGGTCCTGATTATCAGCCTCTTTGGGATCTATCTGGATTACAGCCCCTAAAGCCTCCTGAAGTGATAGGGCATAGTCACGGAGGGACTCACCGGACTTCTGTTTCTTGCCAAAGAAGTGCATCTTTATCTCTGAGGCAGTCCTGGTTTCAAAAGTGGCCCTGAGGCGGGTGAATATCTGCTCTAGAGTACTCCGCTCAGTAGCAGGCCAGGATAATACCTCCCTGCGGGCAGCTCCCTCCAGCTGCGATAGCAGGATTTCCATTTGCTGATCGGCATTTATGGGGTACAGTTTGAATAATGCCAGCAACTTTTCTTTAAAGTCTCTTAGGGTATGGGTCTCTCCTTTATAGCGGGGAAACCATGGGGCCCCAAAATAGTAAGGCATGGTAAAGGGCATCATGCTGGGGGCTATAGGATGATTCGGAGCCGCAAGCTCTCCCGGGGCCGGCTGCTCAGGCACTCCCGGTTCTGACATGTTAGCTTATTGAGATGTGGCCGCTGGTGACTAAAGGGGCCGGAACAATCCCCTTCCCTCCGGTTACAAGTTCTTACCGGTATCGCCGGGCTTGCGCAGGCCAATTCTCGAGAGATCCCGGACGTCCTGAGTACGCGGTGACGTAGAAGAAACCGGGCCATTTACTCCAGGCGGCCGGTGGCCATCTTGGTCACCATTCCCTGACAGCAAGCAGGGTTGTAAAAAGTCCATAAAACCACACTCCAATCTGGCGATTTCCTTCCTCTTGATAGCGCAACACTGCACAGCGCTTTTTGGAGGTTTTAGGGACACCTCTGGTATGTTTTTCAGTCCACAAAGTCCACTTTAATAAAACAGGCAATTTGTCACTTTGGTCACAGGGCAACTGTATAAGGCACAAAGTTCACGCTTCTTGCACTAGAAAGCGTGCGTATCCTGTTCGTGACGCCAAAAGAGAGGTGCAGCGTACTCAAGTTAGGGTTAATAGTGTTCCTGGGTGTTGTAGTGCAATTGTGACCACTAACCTGAGACAGCTGACTCTCTGCAAGGGCAGGTAATGATAGGTAATGTTCGTGACGCCAGTGCCAATTAAACGGTGGCACGCCGTTTGCTGATAGCAGGAATAACTGAGGAACCACGTGATGTTAAAACAGAACTCAAACTTTAGTAGTCATCATACATGGACATAGATGGAAGCGCAGTTCCTTTGAAGACAGTTGGTTTCAATACATTTGATGCAGGCAATATATAGCAAGGTGACTTCAGAGTGTTAAACACAAGACTTGCAGTACAGGCGGCTTGCACTCTATTCCTGACTGATCCTGGAACATAGAAACTCTTTTCCAAGGCCCAATGCCCTAGCTCTGGCTTATATCCTTGGTTTTATAATGATCAAGTACCTCCTCTGTTATCTTTAGTACCTCTTGCTTTTCTGGACTTGCCTCTGTCTCTCCCAGCACTGACTCTAGAAACTTCTGAACTCCCTTCCTAGGCTAGGCCCTAGCCTATTTATACTCAACTGGGAGCTCCCTCTGCTGACAGGAACAAGAATTGCTTGCAACAGGCCTAACTGGTTTAAAGGGGAAATACACATATAATCTAGCAGTGTCGGGTAACCTACCCGTATGCTGCACAGGTACCACCTGTGCGACAGGTCCTGAAGTTAACGAAGAGCACCCTGCACATACACAGTGTCCGCTCCATTAACTGGTATTAGACTTCCAAAAATTGCAAGGCAGGTGCGCTGTGTATCCAATGCCATCATGTGAGATACTGTTTGCTGAGCTGCTTTATCTAATCCTATCATATGTGATACTGTCTGCTGAACTGTGTATCTAATCTTCTCCCAGAATGTACTTATTAGTAATGGTGCCCCCAGTATTTATAATGCTCCCTGTAGTGCCCCCAACATTTATAATGTCCCCTGTAGTGCCCCCCAATATTTATACTGACTTTTGTAGTGTCCCGAATGTTTATAAGGCCCCCTAAGTGCCCCAATAAATATACTGTCTCTTGTAGTGCTTCCAGTATTTACACTGGTGGCACTATAGGGGCCATTATAAATATTATGGGCTCTACAAGACACGGTATAATTATCTGGCGAACTTATGCCCGTGATGTTAGGTGTCTGAATGGGTTAAAGGCAGGGTATGTAGAGTGCAATGGCCAGCAAATGATGTAGGAGTCAGAATAATAGGCCATTGGTAGAAAGATAAACATCTCTCTTTACTGTACAGCAAAATAGGAATTGTAGTACATCTAACTATAGCAAAACATAGTTCCAACTGTACACAGTGCAATTCTCTCCCAGTTAGCAGTGTATGCATTTAGACAAGGATATGAGTTATGGCCCTCTTTGTACACTTTGTTGCTAAAGTCTCAACAAAATCTATGGCTGGCAACAGTACCTTGGCTGTAATGGCTATAATGTCCATTGCAGGATACAGGGGTTTAATGGAGCATCTGGCCAGGGTGTGTCCAGGTGTGAAGGGTGTCTTAACAGTGTCCCTCAGTGTAGCAAAGTCTGAATGGCTGTAGTCACAGATTACCTTGCTGACTCCAATGCTTGGCTATGCAGATTCTAAGATCTTCTTTACTCTCCGTTTCTCTTTTTCCGTGGATCTTGCAGAGATCTGTTAGTCTAGTGTGTTTCTTGGGCCTAAGAGGAGGGAGCATTAGGCAAAAATTTCTTCCTTGCTGAACTCTTACTAATCACCCGCCAAACTGAGCTGGGGGCAGATCCTGGTTACCACCCAATCTCCTGCAAAGGACTAAGCCAGGATTAATAAACCTTGGCTGGGCCATCCATACATGGCTAAGCTGGGTTTTAAATATAGAAAAACAATACTGTACATACCCTAAAATTAGATTAAAGAACAAACCATTTGCAGATACCCCCTGCTCTGGGGGGCTGCAAGTAAAAAGTGCTAACCCATTATCTATAGTCTGTACATTATTACATTCAAAATGGCCGCTGTCATGTTGAGACACTGTTTGTGATGTCATGATTAGAATCCTGGCAGATGACTCTCTTTCTTGTGACATCAAAATGGGGGCTATGGCTCATTTACATATGATGTCATAAAGGGCGGTGGGTATATATTGAGGTGACGCACTGACCCCATCCTCAGTCTGCAGGGCTGGCTCTCTCCTTTAGGGGCCTTTGACGAGCAGCACAGGACCAGATCGGGTAAGTTTGTCCGGCTTTTTCTTCATGTGTTTGAGACTTGTTTTTTCTGATATTTTTTTTCTATTTGTTATATACAATGTGAGAGCTTTGTATGACCCTCTGCGGCCCCCGAAAATCAGCCTCAGGTGTGACACGGAACCTCCTTCAATGGAAGAATCCCAGGAGAATGTGAAGAAGGAGCCTCCATCTCCCTTAAAAGGCCGAAACCACAGAAATCCAAGACCATTTTTTAATAAAGAAAGGGTATTAGACTTCCAAAAATTGCAAGGCAGGTGCGCTGTGTATCCAATGCCATCATGTGAGATACTGTTTGCTGAGCTGCTTTATCTAATCCTATCATATGTGATACTGTCTGCTGAACTGTGTATCTAATCTTCTCCCAGAATGTACTTATTAGTAATGGTGCCCCCAGTATTTATAATGCTCCCTGTAGTGCCCCCAACATTTATAATGTCCCCTGTAGTGCCCCCCAATATTTATACTGACTTTTGTAGTGTCCCGAATGTTTATAAGGCCCCCTAAGTGCCCAATAAATATACTGTCTCTTGTAGTGCTTCCAGTATTTACACTGGTGGCACTATAGGGGCCATTATAAATATTATGGGCTCTACAAGACACGGTATAATTATCTGGCGAACTTATGCCAGTGATGTTAGGTGTCTGAATGGGTTAAAGGCAGGGTATGTAGAGTGCAATGGCCAGCAAATGATGTAGGAGTCAGAAAAATAGGCCATTGGTAGAAAAATAAACATCTCTCTTTACTGTACAGCAAAATAGGAATTGTAGTACATCTAACTATAGCAAAACATAGTTCCAACTGTACACAGTGCAATTCTCTCCCAGTTAGCAGTGTATGCATTGAGACAAGGATATAAGTTATGGTCCTCTTTGTACACTTTGTTGCTAAAGTCTCAACAAAATCTATGGCTGGCAACAGTACCTTGGCTGTAATGGCTATAATGTCCATTGCAGGATACAGGGGTTTGATGGAGCATCTGGCCAGGGTGTGTCCAGGTGTGAAGGGTGTCTTAACAGTGTCCCTCAGTGTAGCAAAGTCTGAATGGCTGTAGTCACAGATTACCTTGCTGACTCCAATGCTTGGCTATGCAGATTCTAAGATCTTCTTTAGTCTCCGTTTCTCTTTTTCCGTGATCTTGCAGAGATCTGTTAGTCTAGTGTGTTTCTTGGGCCTAAGAGGAGGGAGCATTAGGCAAAAATTTCTTCCTTGCTGAACTCTTACTAATCACCCGCCAAACTGAGCTGGGGGCAGATCCTGGTTACCACCCAATCTCCTGCAAAGGACTAAGCCAGGATTAATAAACCTTGGCTGGGCCATCCATACATGGCTAAGCTGGGTTTTAAATATAGAAAAACAATACTGTACATACCCTAAAATTAGATTAAAGAACAAACCATTTGCAGATACCCCCTGCTCTGGGGGGCTGCAAGTAAAAAGTGCTAACCCATTATCTATAGTCTGTACATTATTACATTCAAAATGGCCGCTGTCATGTTGAGACACTGTTTGTGATGTCATGATTAGAATCCTGGCAGATGACTCTCTTTCTTGTGACATCAAAATGGGGGCTATGGCTCATTTACATATGATGTCATAAAGGGCGGTGGGTATATATTGAGGTGACGCACTGACCCCATCCTCAGTCTGCAGGGCTGGCTCTCTCCTTTAGGGGCCACTGACGAGCAGCACAGGACCAGATCGGGTAAGTTTGTCCGGCTTTTTCTTCATGTGTTTGAGACTTGTTTTTTCTGATCTTTTTTTTCTATTTGTTATATACAATGTGAGAGCTTTGTATGACCCTCTGCGGCCCCCGAAAATCAGCCTCAGGTGTGACACGGAACCTCCTTCAATGGAAGAATCCCAGGAGAATGTGAAGAAGGAGCCTCCATCTCCCTTAAAAGGCCGAAACCACAGAAATCCAAGACCATTTTTTAATAAAGAAAGGGTATTAGACTTCCAAAAATTGCAAGGCAGGTGCGCTGTGTATCCAATGCCATCATGTGAGATACTGTTTGCTGAGCTGCTTAATCTAATCCTATCATATGTGATACTGTCTGCTGAACTGTGTATCTAATCTTCTCCCAGAATGTACTTATTAGTAATGGTGCCCCCAGTATTTATAATGCTCCCTGTAGTGCCCCCAACATTTATAATGTCCCCTGTAGTGCCCCCCAATATTTATACTGACTTTTGTAGTGTCCCGAATGTTTATAAGGCCCCCTAAGTGCCCCAATAAATATACTGTCTCTTGTAGTGCTTCCAGTATTTACACTGGTGGCACTATAGGGGCCATTCTAAATATTATGGGCTCTACAAGACACGGTATAATTATCTGGCGAACTTATGCCAGTGATGTTAGGTGTCTGAATGGGTTAAAGGCAGGGTATGTAGAGTGCAATGGCCAGCAAATGATGTAGGAGTCAGAAAAATAGGCCATTGGTAGAAAAATAAACATCTCTCTTTACTGTACAGCAAAATAGGAATTGTAGTACATCTAACTATAGCAAAACATAGTTCCAACTGTACACAGTGCAATTCTCTCCCAGTTAGCAGTGTATGCATTTAGACAAGGATATGAGTTATGGCCCTCTTTGTACACTTTGTTGCTAAAGTCTCAACAAAATCTATGTCTGGCAACAGTACCTTGGCTGTAATGGCTATAATGTCCATTGCAGGATACAGGGGTTTGATGGAGCATCTGGCCAGGGTGTGTCCAGGTGTGAAGGGTGTCTTAACAGTGTCCCTGTCACGGATGGCGTACGGGAAACAAGACAATGCAATATCATCAATGACTCACTGGATCCACAACTAAGGAACAAAAGGGAGACCCCTGCATGAGACCTGCCACTCTCCCTGACTGCTCAGCCTATGCGAACACCCCAAAGGTGGATGGGCTCATATCCACGTGCCTCAGCTATCTAATACCTGAAGACCCTACAATAGTGAGGGGACACGACCACCGGCTCCCTACACTAGACACGGAGGGAGTCAGGGTCTCCTGAAATCCAGCAGACAGAAAATCACAAATAAAGGAACAGTACTTATCTTGTAGAGGACTGGGAAATAGGAACAGCATGCACACACACTCCAGGAAGTTGTATAAGCCGCACACTACTGCATTATGTGGAGGAAATTAAAGGGAAGCAATCAGTCCAACTGCATGACAGCTGAGATAGACTAACGAGATGAGGAACAGAAACCAAAACAAAGAAACTCAAGGAGGAGGATCTGGAAGGCTTCTGTCAGAGCTTCTCAGCTGTCTGGTTGTGACAGTACCCCTCCCTCTACGAGTGGACTCCGGACACTCAGAGCCCACCTTCTCAGGATGGGACCTATGGAAAGCCCTGATGAGACGAATGGCCTTAATGTCCGTCACTGGGACCCACATCCTCTCCTCAGGACCATAACCCTCCCAATGAACGAGGTACTGGAGGGAACCGCGGACAAGACGAGAATCCACAATCCTAGAGACCTGAAATTCAAGATTTCCATCAACCATAATCGGAGGAGGAGGCAAAGGCGATGGTACAATAGGTTGAACATAGGGTTTCAATAAGGACTTATGAAAAACATTATGGATCTTCCAAGTCTGAGGAAGATCAAGACGGTAGGCAACAGGATTGATGACAGACAGGATCTTGTAAGGCCCAATAAACCTAGGACCCAACTTCCAGGAGGGAACCTTCAATTTGATATTTTTGGTAGACAACCACACCAGATCACCAACATTCAGGTCCGGAACAGGCACACGTCTCTTATCTGCCACACGCTTATATCTCTCACTCATGCTCTTTAGATTATCCTGAATCTTTTGCCAAATAGATGACAAAGACGAGAAGAATCTGTCCTCATCAGGTAAACCAGAAGACCCCTCTCCCGAGAAAGTCCCAAACTGCGGATGAAACCCATATGCACCAAAAAATGGTGACTTATCAGAGGACTCCTGACGACGGTTATTTAAAGCAAACTCAGCAAGGGACAAAAAAGAACACCAATCCTCCTGATTCTCCGCCACAAAACAGCGCAGATATGTCTCCAGATTCTGATTGACGCGCTCTGTCTGGCCATTCGACTGCGGGTGGAAAGCAGAAGAGAATGACAACCAAACCCCCAAGCGAGAACAGAAAGCCTTCCAGAATCTGGAAACAAACTGCGTGCCCCTATCAGAGACTATATCTGAAGGAATACCATGCAATTTGACAATGTGGTCAATAAATGCCTGCGCCAGCGTCTTAGCATTGGGCAAACCAGGAAAAGGGATGAAATGCACCATTTTGCTCTGCGTGGGAGAGTTTCCATTTTAACAATCAAGCCATTTTAAAAGATTGGGGATATCTTTTTTAGGGGGAGCACCCATTCCATGCTAATAGAGGGTGAGCCAATCCAATCAACCAAATCCATATAGCTACTATTCCCCAATTTTTGGATTTGAGCTCCCCACTTATTGACAATGGACATCTGGAATCACATGGAGCAAAAACGACTGTTAGTCGAATCATACTTATTTGACAATACAAATGAAATTCACATGTCAATGGAAAATACAATGTCTGATACATTTAAAGAGCTTGAATTTTTTGCACAGAAACAACTCAAACAACGTTGGGAAATCAGAATGCTAAATCAATATATAAAACAAGGCAAAATTCCCAAAGGGTTACTTCTGTCTAAAATACCAGCTCAAGACTTATGTAATGAAGAGTTTGAACGGGAGTGGGACTCTTTTCTGCGATCACAATCCATAGGATTAATGGAGATGATCGTAAAAAGGAGGACCCAGATGCTTGAACAAATTACACTACAAATTGAACAAATGAAAATTAGGATTGAGAAATTACCAAAAAATGATGAATTTACACATTTGCAGGAGCGCTTATGTAAAAATTTGGATAAAATGGAACATGATATTATTTCGAAAAAAACAAGGAAATTATACAATATACAAAATTCTCCAAAGAAATCCAAAAATCATCAAATAGAAGATAATCCAAACAAACAATTGAAAGCGCAAGCGCCTTGTGAGATAAGGGATACACACGTAGAAGAAAATTACACAATACCCACGACCAACAGGTTTGAAATTTTTAGTGATAATCATTTTTTAGATCATACCCCGCCCCATCACAGAGCACGTCCGAGACAACATTCACCGCAACCACATCCAAAAACACAACAGAAATCCCCAATAAAACAACAACACCAATACAATTTGAGGTATCGTCACAACAGTCAGGAACGGAATCATTATTCACAACACCACTATCAATCACAACAATGGGAGCACAGGGAACCACATTATGCACAGCATTATCAACACAGATCACACCCACACGAAGGAAGAAAAAATTACGCAGGGGAAAAAAACAGAAAAAATCACGACAGATAAATCAAACAGACACTGACACTTCTAATGCTATTGTAAATTTAAGCACTACAACCCTCACAAAACCACAAATTGACCTATTGAACAAAGGCCTTAAATTTGCGCCAACCATTCAGTTAAATAAATTTGATACCTACATAGGAGTGGAAAAATTCATCCGAAATTTATGTTTAAAAAAATACCACATAAAAAATCCTATCAGTTTAGAAATAATTAAACCAGTCAAACAGACATATACCCATACAAAGCTAAAAACTAGATCTAGAAAGTATCCTAGACAGGAAATAAGTCATGAAATGGCTACCTTTAGACAGTCAGTAGAGTGCGATATAAGGAAAATAAAAACTTTAAAAAATGCGAACAATAACAATTTATCTAGACAAGAAATTCAGGCAGTTAAGCAATTACAAAAGGATAATAGTATAGTTATACGCCCCGCTGACAAAGGCGGGGCCATTGTTATTTTAGAATCAGACAAGTACAACGATGAATGTAAGAGACAATTATCAGACACCCAAACGTATAAGAAATTAAAATCAGACCCCACACAAGACTATTATTTAGAATTAACTGAGTTATGTAATAGAGGTCTGGAACAAGAAATTTTAACAAAGGAGGAGCATAAATATATTTTAAACACCCAACAAAGATTACCGGTCTTTTATTGCATCCCAAAATTACATAAAAGCAATACTGATCCACCAGGACGACCCATCATTTCGGGTATAAATTCACTTACTGCGAATTTATCTCAATATGTAGATAGATTACTACAACCCATAGTGAAAAAAACTAGATCTTATACTAAGGATACGACACAAATAATAAAAATAATTGAAAAAATCAAATGGGATCCAACCTGGATTATAGGGACATTAGATGTACAGTCCTTATATACAATAATCCATCACGATCAGGGTATTCAAGCCATGAAGGAACAACTGACACAAGATGGCAAGTTACCTATCCAGCAAATTGAGTATATAGCGGAGGCAGTCAGATTCATTTTAAACCATAATTATTTTTATTTTGATACAGAATTTTATGTGCAGGTACAGGGCACGGCCATGGGCACCAGGTTTGCCCCCAGTTATGCCAATCTATTTATGGCACAGTGGGAACAAAACACCATTGTCCCAAAACTGGGGACAGACCTGGTGCTCTGGAACCGCTATATAGATGACGTGCTGTTTATATGGAGAGGAGATCAAATATCTCTTGACCTCTTCTTGGAAGACATCAATAATAACTTACTAAACTTGCACTTTACGGCTACCACAAGTAGTTCCTCCGTTGAGTTTTTGGACCTGCAAATAAATATAGAGAAAGAAACAATATTATGCAGCACCTATCAGAAACCGACATCCAAAAACAGTTATATACGATTTGATAGCTGCCACCTGCCACAATGGCTTATAAATATTCCTTCTGGGCAATTCAGAAGGATAAAAAGAAATTGCTCAAAACAAGAAACCTTTGAGGAAGAAGCCACAAACTTGAGAGATCAATTCTTACAAAAGAAGTATCCAGAGCAAATTCTGGAATCTTCTCTGGAAATAGTACGTAAATTAGACCGGAATACATTTTTTTCAGAAAAATTGGAAATACCAAAGAACGAAATGAATGATAATGTAAGAATAATATTGCCATTCAATTCCCAGTATAAAAAGATTAGATATATAATCAACAAACACTGGCATCATATTGTCAAAGATAGAACAATTGGGCACATTTTACCAAATAGACCTCTAATCACCTTCTCTAGGGCTCCCAATTTGGGCTTATTGGTAGCACCCACTATCCCTAATAAATCTGTGAAAAATCCATCAATTCAAAAATGGATGGGTTTAACTGGTTTTTATAGATGTGGCTCATGTATGGGATGTAAATCTACCACATTCCCTAAAAAAACTATTGAGGTAAAATCCACCAGTAATACCCATATACATAAAATCAGAGATTTTTTGACTTGCAATACGGAGAGTGTCATATACATTATTCAATGCCCATGTAAGAAACAGTACGTGGGCAGAACTAAAAGAACCCTAAAAAAACGTATTGCTGAACACATTTCAAACATTAAAAAGGGATACGATAAACATACTTTATCACTCCACTTTAAGATGGTACATAACCAAGACCCACAAGGAATGATTTTTGCAGCCCTAGAGAAGGTTAATATACATTGGAGAGGAGGAGATCACATAAGTAAAATGTCCAGAATTGAATCAAGAAAATTTTTTGAGTTTGATTCTATCCTCCCTCAAGGACTAAATGCGGAAATGGAGGTTTTTGGTTTTTTGTAGAATATATGGGTGATAAACTATATTGTAAAATTTGCCTCCTATTTCCTTGCAGTTTTGTGCCATGAATTAAATTATATCTGTACATATATACCTATCAAAAGAAATTTATCATGACACACTCTGCAAAGAAAATTTAAAAAATTTAAAAATATTTCATATGAATTTATATAATCAATCAATTTTATTATGCTGATATTTAATCATACTGTACTTATATTTGATACAGTTTTACATAAAAAATGTATTGAATATTTTCTATGTATTTTAATTTATATTTTTATATGCAATTTTATCTATGTATATCTATTTATTTATATTTTTAACTAGGTGCCTATGTAAATAATAATATTATTATTACCATTACTCTTAAGCTACTGCCGTATAATTATGTACTGCTCTTCTATGTTTGCATCTCAATTATTTGTATGAAATCCGAAGCTATATAGATAAAACGCATAAAAACCGCATTGGATGGAGATGCCGACATAGCAAGATAAATACACTTTATTAAAAACCATACTAAGGAAAATAAAGAATGGTGATCCAACATGAACATGCGGTATATATTCTGTAGTCATGTTGTCTCAAATCACATATAAAACCGCACTCCATCAATATGGGATTTTATGCATGTTAAAATATGTTTTTTTTGGACAAGAAGTTTATAATTGTATTTATAATTAGACTTATAATATTTATCCAGCCAGTATGTTTTTAACATATGTTATTATATATATATATATTATGCACATCTTTTCTATGTTTAATAGTTTTTATATATGCACACTGTTACGATTGAAGGTTATATGATTAGAGAATCCATGTCGGGATTTTCTGACATTCCCTGTGACGATGCAATAATTACTAATGAGAGGCTGGATTTAGCCTTATATAAACCCCTATACCACAGACGAGACTGGACCACTGAGGAAGGAGTCACTGTTAACTCCGAAACGCGTCTGGTGTACACAGTCTCGAGGAAAGAAAGAAACCGCAGGCTATCATCTGCGCACCGTCTTTGAATCTTCAGAAGCGCTTCCACACAGCGCACAGGAAGAAAACATAGGATTTCTTGTGTTCGGATAAAAGACACACAGCAACGCCGAATAACTTATTGGGTCTTGACAAACACTTGACCCCGGCGCCTATACCTAGTGTTTGCATTGCTCTGGAGATCTACTCATCAGTATAAAAAAGCGGATCCAAAACCATACCATCGGTGCTGTACCACGTGGGACGCCACGCTAAGCACAAGTGTTCGGCCGCCTCATTACACCGAAACTGTGAGTAGTTTGTCCATATACAGTACAGTTTAGCAGCAGAATCTTTGTTATATGCTGTGAAGACTTAACACCACAAAGACTTTACATGTACTTACAAATATCGGCTTAGCCGGAACTTTAAGTAACAAGAGAGACATTGCGCAATAGACCTGCGTACCTGAATTGTTTCCTAGAAAAACCTACTACAATCAGCTAAGATTATTATCCATCAGTGCCATTGTTGTATCCTACGATACTACTACCTTGGTTTTATATGTTTTACAAAGTGTATGTTTTAAATGATTGATTTTTGAGGATCCTCATTTTATTTTACTTCATTTTATTGAGTTGCTAATAAATAGCTTATTCACATACTGGCTGGTCTGCATTGTGATTCTAGTTGTCGGTGTGCCCCTCTCATCCATCCATTTTAACAATCAAGCCATTTTAAAAGATTGGGGATATCTTTTTTAGGGGGAGCACCCATTCCATGCTAATAGAGGGTGAGCCAATCCAATCAACCAAATCCATATAGCTACTATTCCCCAATTTTTGGATTTGAGCTCCCCACTTATTGACAATGGACATCTGGAATCACATGGAGCAAAAACGACTGTTAGTCGAATCATACTTATTTGACAATACAAATGAAATTCACATGTCAATGGAAAATACAATGTCTGATACATTTAAAGAGCTTGAATTTTTTGCACAGAAACAACTCAAACAACGTTGGGAAATCAGAATGCTAAATCAATATATAAAACAAGGCAAAATTCCCAAAGGGTTACTTCTGTCTAAAATACCAGCTCAAGACTTATGTAATGAAGAGTTTGAACGGGAGTGGGACTCTTTTCTGCGATCACAATCCATAGGATTAATGGAGATGATCGTAAAAAGGAGGACCCAGATGCTTGAACAAATTACACTACAAATTGAACAAATGAAAATTAGGATTGAGAAATTACCAAAAAATGATGAATTTACACATTTGCAGGAGCGCTTATGTAAAAATTTGGATAAAATGGAACATGATATTATTTCGAAAAAAACAAGGAAATTATACAATATACAAAATTCTCCAAAGAAATCCAAAAATCATCAAATAGAAGATAATCCAAACAAACAATTGAAAGCGCAAGCGCCTTGTGAGATAAGGGATACACACGTAGAAGAAAATTACACAATACCCACGACCAACAGGTTTGAAATTTTTAGTGATAATCATTTTTTAGATCATACCCCGCCCCATCACAGAGCACGTCCGAGACAACATTCACCGCAACCACATCCAAAAACACAACAGAAATCCCCAATAAAACAACAACACCAATACAATTTGAGGTATCGTCACAACAGTCAGGAACGGAATCATTATTCACAACACCACTATCAATCACAACAATGGGAGCACAGGGAACCACATTATGCACAGCATTATCAACACAGATCACACCCACACGAAGGAAGAAAAAATTACGCAGGGGAAAAAAACAGAAAAAATCACGACAGATAAATCAAACAGACACTGACACTTCTAATGCTATTGTAAATTTAAGCACTACAACCCTCACAAAACCACAAATTGACCTATTGAACAAAGGCCTTAAATTTGCGCCAACCATTCAGTTAAATAAATTTGATACCTACATAGGAGTGGAAAAATTCATCCGAAATTTATGTTTAAAAAAATACCACATAAAAAATCCTATCAGTTTAGAAATAATTAAACCAGTCAAACAGACATATACCCATACAAAGCTAAAAACTAGATCTAGAAAGTATCCTAGACAGGAAATAAGTCATGAAATGGCTACCTTTAGACAGTCAGTAGAGTGCGATATAAGGAAAATAAAAACTTTAAAAAATGCGAACAATAACAATTTATCTAGACAAGAAATTCAGGCAGTTAAGCAATTACAAAAGGATAATAGTATAGTTATACGCCCCGCTGACAAAGGCGGGGCCATTGTTATTTTAGAATCAGACAAGTACAACGATGAATGTAAGAGACAATTATCAGACACCCAAACGTATAAGAAATTAAAATCAGACCCCACACAAGACTATTATTTAGAATTAACTGAGTTATGTAATAGAGGTCTGGAACAAGAAATTTTAACAAAGGAGGAGCATAAATATATTTTAAACACCCAACAAAGATTACCGGTCTTTTATTGCATCCCAAAATTACATAAAAGCAATACTGATCCACCAGGACGACCCATCATTTCGGGTATAAATTCACTTACTGCGAATTTATCTCAATATGTAGATAGATTACTACAACCCATAGTGAAAAAAACTAGATCTTATACTAAGGATACGACACAAATAATAAAAATAATTGAAAAAATCAAATGGGATCCAACCTGGATTATAGGGACATTAGATGTACAGTCCTTATATACAATAATCCATCACGATCAGGGTATTCAAGCCATGAAGGAACAACTGACACAAGATGGCAAGTTACCTATCCAGCAAATTGAGTATATAGCGGAGGCAGTCAGATTCATTTTAAACCATAATTATTTTTATTTTGATACAGAATTTTATGTGCAGGTACAGGGCACGGCCATGGGCACCAGGTTTGCCCCCAGTTATGCCAATCTATTTATGGCACAGTGGGAACAAAACACCATTGTCCCAAAACTGGGGACAGACCTGGTGCTCTGGAACCGCTATATAGATGACGTGCTGTTTATATGGAGAGGAGATCAAATATCTCTTGACCTCTTCTTGGAAGACATCAATAATAACTTACTAAACTTGCACTTTACGGCTACCACAAGTAGTTCCTCCGTTGAGTTTTTGGACCTGCAAATAAATATAGAGAAAGAAACAATATTATGCAGCACCTATCAGAAACCGACATCCAAAAACAGTTATATACGATTTGATAGCTGCCACCTGCCACAATGGCTTATAAATATTCCTTCTGGGCAATTCAGAAGGATAAAAAGAAATTGCTCAAAACAAGAAACCTTTGAGGAAGAAGCCACAAACTTGAGAGATCAATTCTTACAAAAGAAGTATCCAGAGCAAATTCTGGAATCTTCTCTGGAAATAGTACGTAAATTAGACCGGAATACATTTTTTTCAGAAAAATTGGAAATACCAAAGAACGAAATGAATGATAATGTAAGAATAATATTGCCATTCAATTCCCAGTATAAAAAGATTAGATATATAATCAACAAACACTGGCATCATATTGTCAAAGATAGAACAATTGGGCACATTTTACCAAATAGACCTCTAATCACCTTCTCTAGGGCTCCCAATTTGGGCTTATTGGTAGCACCCACTATCCCTAATAAATCTGTGAAAAATCCATCAATTCAAAAATGGATGGGTTTAACTGGTTTTTATAGATGTGGCTCATGTATGGGATGTAAATCTACCACATTCCCTAAAAAAACTATTGAGGTAAAATCCACCAGTAATACCCATATACATAAAATCAGAGATTTTTTGACTTGCAATACGGAGAGTGTCATATACATTATTCAATGCCCATGTAAGAAACAGTACGTGGGCAGAACTAAAAGAACCCTAAAAAAACGTATTGCTGAACACATTTCAAATATTAAAAAGGGATACGATAAACATACTTTATCACTCCACTTTAAGATGGTACATAACCAAGACCCACAAGGAATGATTTTTGCAGCCCTAGAGAAGGTTAATATACATTGGAGAGGAGGAGATCACATAAGTAAAATGTCCAGAATTGAATCAAGAAAAATTTTTGAGTTTGATTCTATCCTCCCTCAAGGACTAAATGCGGAAATGGAGGTTTTTGGTTTTTTGTAGAATATATGGGTGATAAACTATATTGTAAAATTTGCCTCCTATTTCCTTGCAGTTTTGTGCCATGAATTAAATTATATCTGTACATATATACCTATCAAAAGAAATTTATCATGACACACTCTGCAAAGAAAATTTAAAAAATTTAAAATATTTCATATGAATTATATAATTTTAAATTTTCTTTGCAGAGTGTGTCATGATAAATTTCTTTTGATAGGTATATATGTACAGATATAATTTTAATTCATGCACAAAACTGCAAGGAAATAGGAGGCAAATTTTACAATATAGTTTATCACCCATATATTCTACAAAAAACCAAAAACCTCCATTTCCGCATTTAGTTCCTTGAGGGAGGATAGAATCAAACTCAAAAATTTTTCTTGATTCAATTCTGGACATTTTACTTATGTGATCTCCTCCTCTCCAATGTATATTATCCTTCTCTAGGGCTGCAAAAATCATTCCTTGTGGGTCTTGGTTATGTACCATCTTAAAGGTGGAGTGATAAAGTATGTTTATCGTATCCCTTTTTAATATTTGAAATGTGTTCAGCAATCGTTTTTTTAGGTTCTTTTAGTTCTGCCCACGTACTGTTTCTTACATGGGCATTGAATAATGTATATGACACTCTCCGTATTGCAAGTCAAAAAATCTCTGATTTTATGTATATGGGTATTACTGGTGGATTTTACCTCAATAGTTTTTTTTAGGGAATGTGGTAGATTTACAATCCCATACATGAGCCACATCTATAAAAACCAGTTAAACCCATCCATTTTTGAATTGATGGATTTTTCACAGATTTATTAGGGATAGTGGGTTGCTACCAATAAGCCCAAATTGGGAGCCCTAGAGAAGGTGATTAGAGGTATATTTGGTAAAATGTGGCCCAATTGTTCTATCTTTGACAATATGATGCCAGTGTTTGTTGATTATATATCTAATCTTTTATACTGGGAATTGAATGGCAATATTATTCCTTACATTATCATTCATTCGTTCTTTGGTATTTCCAATTTTTCTGAAAAAATGTATTCCGGTCTAATTTACGTACTATTTCCAGAGAAGATTCCAGAATTTGCTCTGGATACTTCTTTTGTAAGATTGATCTCTCTCAAGTTTGTGGCTTCTTCCTCAAAGGTTTCTTGTTTTGAGCAATTTCTTTTTATCCTTCTGAATTGCCCAGAAGGAATATTTATAAGCCATTTGTGGCAGGTGGCAGCTATCAAATCGTATATAACTGTTTTGGATGTCGGTTTTCTGATAGGTGCTGCATAATATTGTTTCTTTCTCTATATTTATTTGCAGGTCCAAAAACTCAACGGAGGAACTACTTGTGGTAGCCGTAAAGTGCAAGTTAGTAAGTTATTATTGATGTCTTCCAAGAAGAGGTCAAGAGATATTTGATCTCCTCTCCAGTATAAACAGCACGTCATCTATATAGCGGTTCCAGAGCACCAGGTCTGTCCCCAGTTTTGGGACAATGGTGTTTTGTTCCCACTGTGCCATAAATAGATTGGCAGAACTGGGGGCAAACCTGGTGCCCCATCGGCCGGGTCCCTGTACCTGCACATAAAATTCTGTATCAAAATAAAATAAATTATGGTTTAAAATGAATCTGACTGCCTCCGCTATATACTCAATTTGCTGGATAGGTAACTTGCCATCTTGTGTCAGTTTGTTCCTTCATGCTTGAATACCCTGATCGTGATGGATTATTGTATATAAGGACTGTACATCTAATGTCCCTATAATCCAGGTTGGATCCCATTTGATTTTTTTCAATTATTTTTATTATTTGTGTCGTATCCTTAGTATAAGATCTAGTTTTTTTCACTATGGGTTGTAGTAATCTATCTACATATTGAGATAAATTCGCAGTAAGTGAATTTATACCCGAAATGATGGGTCGTCCTGGTGGATCAGTATTGCTTTTATGTAATTTTGGATGCAATAAAAGACCGGTAATTCTTTGTTGGGTGTTTAAATAATATTTATGCTCCTCCTTTGTTAAAATTTCTTGTTCAGACCTCTATTACATAACTCAGTTAATTCTAAATAATAGTCTTGTGTGGGGTCTGATTTTAATTTCTTATACGTTTGGGTGTCTGATAATGTCTCTTACATTCATTGTTGTACTTGTCTGTTCTAAAATAACAATGGCCCCGCCTTGTCAGCGGGGCGTATAACTATACTATTATCCTTTTGTAATTGCTTCTAACTGCCTGAATTTCTTGTCTAGATAAATTGTTATTGTTCGCATTTTTAATGTTTTTATTTTCCTTATATCGCACTCTCTGACTGTCTAAAGGTAGCCATTTCATGACTTATTTCCTGTCTAGGATACTTTCTAGATCTAGTTTTTAGCTTTGTATGGTATATGTCTGTTTGACTGGTTTAATTATTTCTAACTGATAGGATTTTTTATGTGGTATTTTTTTAAACATAAATTTCGGATGAATTTTTCCACTCCTATGTAGGTATCAAATTTATTTAACTGAATGGTCTGGCGCAAATTTAAGCCTTTGTTCAATAGGTCAATTTGTGGTTTTGTGAGGGTTGTAGTGCTTAAATTTACAATAGCATTAGAAGTGTCAGTGTCTGTTTGATTTATCTGTCGTGATTTTTCTGTTTTTTTCCCCTGCGTATTTTTTCTTCCTTCGTGTGGGTGTGATCTGTGTTGATAATGCTGTGCATAATGTGGTTCCCTGTGCTCCATTGTTGTGATTGATAGTGGTGTTGTGAATAATGATTCCGTTCCTGACTGTTGTGACGATACCTCAAATTGTATTGGTGTTGTTGTTTTATTGGGGATTTCTGTTGTGTTTTAGGATGTGGTTGCGGTGAATGTTGTCTCGGACGTGCTCTGTGATGGGGCGGGTATGATCTAAAAAATGATTATCACTAAAAATTTCAACCTGTTGGTCGTGGGTATTGTGTAATTTTTTCTACGTGTGTATCCCTTATCTCACAAGGCGCTTGCGCTTTCAATTGTTTGTTTGGATTATCTTCTATTTGATGATTTTTGGATTTCATTGGAGAATTTGTATATTGTATAATTTCCTTGTTTTTTTCGAAATAATATCATGTTCCATTTTATCCAAATTTTTACATAAGCGCTCCTGCAAATGTGTAATTCATCATTTTTTGGTAATTTCTCAATCCTAATTTTCCATTTGTTCAATTTGTAGTGTAATTTGTCAAGCATCTGGGTCCTCCTTTTTACGATCATCTCCATTAATCCTATGGATTGTGATCGCAGAAAAGAGGTCCCACTCCCGTTCAAACTCTTCATTACATAAGTCTTGAGCTGGTATTTTAGACAGAAGTAACCCTTTGGGAATTTTGCCTTGTTTTATATATTGATTTAGCATTCTGATTTCCCACGTTGTTTGAGTTGTTTCTGTGCAAAAATTCAAGCTCTTTAAATGTATCAGACATTGTATTTTCCATTGACATGTGAATTTCATTTGTATTGTCAAATAAGTATGATTCGACTAACAGTCGTTTTTGCTCCATGTGATTCCAGATGTCCATTGTCAATAAGTGGGGAGCTCAAATCCAAAAATTGGGGAATAGTAGCTATATGGATTTGGTTGATTGGATTGGCTCACCCTCTATTAGCATGGAATGGGTGCTCCCCCTAAAAAAGATATCCCCAATCTTTTAAAATGGCTTGATTGTAAAATGGATGGATGAGAGGGGCACACCGACAACTAGAATCACAATGCAGACCAGCCAGTATGTGAATAAACTATTTATTAGCAACTCAATAAAATGAAGTAAAATAAAATGAGGATCCTCAAAATCAATCATTTAAAACATACACTTTGTAAAACATATAAAACCAAGAGGTAGTAGTATCGTAAGGTATACAACAATGGCACTGATGGATAATTATCTTAGCTGATTGTAGTAGGTTTTTCTAGGAAACAATTCAGGTACGCAGGTCTATTGCGCAA
Organism: Bufo bufo; assembly: GCF_905171765.1. Taxonomy (NCBI): domain Eukaryota; kingdom Metazoa; phylum Chordata; class Amphibia; order Anura; family Bufonidae; genus Bufo; species Bufo bufo. Next base: position 120,259 of record NW_024401159.1, read on the forward strand.
TGTCTCTCTTGTTACTTAAAGTTCCGGCTAAGCCGATATTTGTAAGTACATGTAAAGTCTTTGTGGTGTTAAGTCTTCACAGCATATAACAAGATTCTGCTGCTAACTGTACTGTATATGGACAAATACTCACAGTTTCGGTGTAATGAGGCGGCCGACACTTGTGCTTAGCGTGGCGTCCCACGTGGTACAGCACCGATGGTATGGTTTTGGATCCGCTTTTTTATACTGATGATTAGATCTCCAGAGCAATGCAACACTAGGTATAGGCGCCGGGGTCAAGTGTTTGTCAAGACCCAATAAGTTATTCGGCGTTGCTGTGTGTCTTTTATCCGAACACAAGAAATCCTATGTTTTCTTCCTGTGCGCTGTGTGGAAGCGCTTCTGAAGATTCAAAGACGGTGCGCAGATGATAGCCTGCGGTTTCTTTCTTTCCTCGAGACTGTGTACACCAGACGCGTTTCGGAGTTACAGTGACTCCTTCCTCAGTGGTCAGTCTCGTCTGTGGTATAGGGGTTTATATAAGGCTAAATCCAGCCTCTCATTAGTAATTATTGCATCGTCACAGGGAATGTCAGAAAATCCCGACATGGATTCTCTAATCATATAACCTTCAATCGTAACAGTGTGCATATATAAAAACTATTAAACATAGAAAAGATGTGCATAATATATATATATATAATAACATATGTTAAAAACATACTGGCTGGATAAATATTATAAGTCTAATTATAAATACAATTATAAACTTCTTGTCCAAAAAAACATATTTTAACATGCATAAAATCCCATATTGATGGAGTGCGGTTTTATATGTGATTTGAGACAACATGACTACAGAATATATACCGCAATGTTCATGTTGGATCACCATTCTTTATTTTCCTTAGTATGGTTTTTAATAAAGTGTATTTATCTTGCTATGTCGGCATCTCCATCCAATGCGGTTTTTATGCGTTTTATCTATATAGCTTCGGATTTCTACAAATAATTGAGATGCAAACATAGAAGAGCAGTACATAATTATACGGCAGTAGCTTAAGAGTAATGGTAATAATAATATTATTATTTACATAGGCACCTAGTTAAAAATATAAATAAATATATATACATAGATAAAATTGCATATAAAAATATAAATTAAAATACATAGAAAATATTCAATACATTTTTTATGTAAACTGAATCAAATATAAGTACAGTATGATTAAATATCAGCATAATAAATTGATTCATTATATAAATTCATATGAAATTTTTTAAATTAAATTTTCTTTGGCAGAGTGTGTCATGATAAATTTCTTTTGATAGGTATATATGTACAGATATAATTTTAATTCATGGACACAAAACTGCAAGGAAATAGGAGGCAAATTTTACAATATAGTTTATCACCCATTATTTCTACAAAAAACCAAAAACCTCCATTTCCCGCATTTTAGTCCTAGAGGGAGGATAGAATCAAACTCAAAAATTTTTCTTGATTCAATCTGGACATTTTACTTATGTGATCTCCTCCTCTCCAATGTATATTAACCTTCTCTAGGGCTGCAAAAATCATTCCTTGTGGGTCTTGGTTAGTACCATCTTAAAGTGGAGTGATAAAGTATGTTTATCGTATCCCTTTTTTAATATTTGAAAATGTGTTCAGCAATACGTTTTTTTAGGGTTCTTTTAGTTCTGCCCACGTACTGTTTCTTACATGGCATTGAATAATGTATATGACACTCTCTCCGTATTGCAAGTCAAAAAATCTCTGATTTTATGGTATATGGGTATTACTGGTGGATTTTACCTCAATAGTATTTTTTAGGGAATGTGGTAGATTTACATCCATACATGAGCCACATCTATAAAAACCAGTTAAACCCATCCATTTTTGAATTGATGGATTTTTCACAGATTTATTAGGGATAGTGGGTGCTACCAATAAGCCCAAATTGGGAGCCCTAGAGAAGGTGATTAGAGGTCTATTTGGTAAAATGTGCCCAATTGTTCTATCTTTGACAATATGATGCCAGTGTTTGTTGATTATATATCTAATCTTTTTATACTGGGAATTGAATGGCAATATTATTCTTACATTATCATTCATTTCGTTCTTTGGTATTTCCAATTTTTCTGAAAAAAAATGTATCCGGTCTAATTTACGTACTATTTCCAGAGAAGATTCCAGAATTTGCTCTGGATACTTCTTTTGTAAGAATTGATCTCTCAAGTTTGTGGCTTCTTCCTCAAAGGTTTCTTGTTTTTGAGCAATTTCTTTTTACCTTCTGAATTGCCCAGAAGGAATATTATATAAGCCATTGTGGCAGGTGGCAGCTATCAAATCGTATATAACTGTTTTTTGGATGTCGGTTTCTGATAGGTGCTGCATAATATTGTTTCTTTCTCTATATTTATTTGCAGGCCAAAACTCAACGGAGGAACTACTTGTGGTAGCCGTAAAGTGCAAGTTTAGTAAGTTATTATTGATGTCTTCCAAGAGAGGTCAAGAGTATTTGATCTCCTCTCCATATAAACAGCACGTCATCTATATAGCGGTTCCAGAGCACCAGGTCTGTCCCCAGTTTTGGGACAATGGTGTTTTGTTCCCACTGTGCCATAAATAGATTGGCATAACTGGGGGCAAACCTGGTGCCCATGGCCGTGCCCTGTACCTGCACATAAAATTCTGTATCAAAATAAAAATAATTATGGTTTAAAATGAATCTGACTGCCTCCGCTATATACTCAATTTGCTGGATAGGTAACTTGCCATCTTGTGTCAGTTGTTCCTTCATGGCTTGAATACCCTGATCGTGATGGATTATTGTATATAAGGACTGTACATCTAATGTCCCTATAATCCAGGTTGATCCCATTTGATTTTTTCAATTATTTTTATTATTTGTGTCGTATCCTTAGTATAAGATCTAGTTTTTTTTCACTATGGGTTGTAGTAATCTATCTACATATTGAGATAAATTCGCAGTAAGTGAATTTATACCCGAAATGATGGGTCGTCCTGGTGGATCAGTATTGCTTTTATGTAATTTTGGGATGCAATAAAGACCGGTAATCTTTGTTGGGTGTTTAAAATATATTTATGCTCCTCCTTTGTTAAAATTTCTTGTTCCAGACCTCTATACATAACTCAGTTAATTCTAATAATAGTCTTGTGTGGGGTCTGATTTTAATTTCTTATACGTTTGGGTGTCTGATAATTGTCTCTTACATCATCGTTGTACTTGTCTGATTCTAAAATAACAATGGCCCCGCCTTTGTCAGCGGGGCGTATAACTATACTATTATCCTTTTGTAATTGCTTAACTGCCTGAATTTCTTGTCTAGATAAATTGTTATTGTTCGCATTTTTTAAAGTTTTTATTTTCTTATATCGACACTTACTGACTGTCTAAAGGTAGCCATTTCATGACTTATTTCCTGTCTAGGATACTTTCTAGATCTAGTTTTTAGCTTTGTATGGGTATATGTCTGTTTGACTGGTTTAATTATTTCTAAAACTGATTGGATTTTTTATGTGGTATTTTTTAAACATAAATTTCGGATGAATTTTTCCACTCCTATGTAGGTATCAAATTTATTTAACTGAATGGTTGGCGCAAATTTAAGGCCTTTGTTCAATAGGTCAATTTGTGGTTTTGTGAGGGTTGTAGTGCTTAAATTTACAATAGCATTAGAAGTGTCAGTGTCTGTTTGATTATCTGTCGTGATTTTTCTGTTTTTTTCCCCTGCGTAATTTTTTCTTCCTTCGTGTGGGTGTGATCTGTGTTGATAATGCTGTGCATAATGTGGTTATAGAGGGTGAGCCAATCCAATCAACCAAATCCATATAGCTACTATTCCCCAATTTTTGGATTTGAGCTCCCCACTTATTGACAATGGACATCTGGAATCACATGGAGCAAAAACGACTGTTAGTCGAATCATACTTATTTGACAATACAAATGAAATTCACATGTCAATGGAAAATACAATGTCTGATACATTTAAAGAGCTTGAATTCTTTGCACAGAAACAACTCAAACAACGTTGGGAAATCAGAATGCTAAATCAATATATAAAACAAGGCAAAATTCCCAAAGGGTTACTTCTGTCTAAAATACCAGCTCAAGACTTATGTAATGAAGAGTTTGAACGGGAGTGGGACTCTTTTCTGCGATCACAATCCATAGGATTAATGGAGATGATCGTAAAAAGGAGGACCCAGATGCTTGAACAAATCACACTACAAATTGAACAAATGAAAACTAGGATTGAGAAATTACCAAAAAATGATGAATTTACACATTTACAGGAGCGCTTATGTAAAAATTTGGATAAATGGAACATGATATTATTCGAAAAAAACAAGGAAATATACAATATACAAAATTCTCCAAAGAAATCCAAAAATCATCAAATAGAAGATAATCCAAACAAACAATTGAAAGCGCAAGCGCCTTGTGAGATAAGGGATACACACGTAGAAGAAAATTACACAATACCCACGACCAACAGGTTTGAAATTTTAGTGATAATCATTTTTTAGATCATACCCCGCCCCATCACAGAGCACGTCCGAGACAACATTCACCGCAACCACATCCAAAAACACAACAGAAATCCCCAATAAAACAACAACACCAATACAATTTGAGGTATCGTCACAACAGTCAGGAACGGAATCATTATTCACAACACCACTATCAATCACAACAATGGGAGCACAGGGAACCACATTATGCAACAGGCATTATCAACACAGATCACACCACACGAAGGAAGAAAAAATTACGCAGGGGAAAAAAACAGAAAAAATCACGACAGATAAATCAAACAGACACTGACACTTCTAATGCTATTGTAAATTTAAGCATCTACAACCCTCACAAAACACAAATTGACCTATTGAACAAAGGCCTTAAATTTGCGCCAACCATTCAGTTAAATAAATTTGATACCTACATAGGAGTGGAAAAATTCATCCGAAATTTATGTTTAAAAAAATACCACATAAAAAATCCTATCAGTTTTAGAAATAATTAAACCAGTCAACATGACATATACCCATACAAAGCTAAAAACTAGATCTAGAAAGTATCCTAGACAGGAAATAAGTCATGAAATGGCTACCTTTAGACAGTCAGTAGAGTGCGATATAAGGAAAATAAAAACTTTAAAAAATGCGAACAATAACAATTTACTAGACAAGAAATTCAGGCAGTTAAGCAATTACAAAAGGATAATAGTATAGTTATACGCCCCGCTGACAAGGCGGGGCCATTGTTATTTTAGAATCAGACAAGTACAATGATGAATGTAAGAGACAATTATCAGACACCCAAACCTATAAGAAATTAAAATCAGACCCCACACAAGACTACTATTTAGAATTAACTGAGTTAGGGCTCTTTCACACTTGCGTTATTGTCTTCCGGCATAGAGTTCCGTCGTCGGGACTCTATGCCGGAAGAATACTGATCAGGATTATCCTAATGCATTCTGAATGGAGAGTAATCCGTTCAGGATGCATCAGGATGTCTTCAGTTCCGGTACGGAACGTTTTTTGGCCGGAGAAAATACCGCAGCATGCTGCGCTTTTTGCTCCGGCCAAAAATCCTGAAGACTTGCCGCAAGGCCGGATCCGGGATCAATGCCCATTGAAAGGCATTGATCCGGATCCGGCCTTAAGCTAAACGTCGTTTCGGCGCATTGCCGGAGCCGACATTTAGCTTTTTCTGAATGGTTACAATGGCTGCCGGGACGCTAAAGTCCTGACAGCCATGGTAAGTGTAGCGGGGAGCGGGGGAGCAGTGTACTTACCGTCCGTGCGGCTCCCCGGGCGCTCCAGAGTGACGTCAGGGCGCCCCAAGCGCATGGATCACGTGATCACATGGATCACGTCATCCATGCGCATGGGGCGCTCTGACGTCATTCTGGAGCGCCCGGGGAGCCGCACGGACTGTAAGTATACCGCTCCCCCGCTCCCCCGCTCCCCGCTCCTACTATGGCAACCAGGACTTTAATAGCGTCCTGGGTGCCATAGTAACACTGAAAGCATTTGGAAGACGGTTCCGTCTTCAAATGCTTTCAGTACACTTGCGTTGTTACGGATCCGGCAGGCACCTCCGGCAACGGAAGTGCATGCCGGATCCCAACAACGCAAGTGTGAAAGAGGCCTTATGTAATAGAGGTCTCGAACAAGAAATTTTAACAAAGGAGGAGCATAAATATATTTTAAACACCCAACAAAGATTACCGGTCTTTTATTGCATCCCAAAATTACATAAAAGCAATACTGATCCACCAGGACGACCCATCATTTCGGGTATAAATTCACTTACTGCGAATATATCTCAATATGTAGATAGATTACTACAACCCATAGTGAAAAAAAACTAGATCTTATACTAAGGATACGACACAAATAATAAAAATAATTGAAAAAAATCAAATGGGATCAACCTGGATTATAGGGACATTAGATGTACAGTCCTTATATACAATAATCCATCACGATCAGGGTATTCAAGCCATGAAGGAACAACTGACACAAGATGGCAAGTTACCTATCCAGCAAATTGAGTATATAGCGGAGGCAGTCAGATTCATTTTAAACCATAATTATTTTTATTTTGATACAGAATTTTATGTGCAGGTAACAGGGCACGGCCATGGGCACCAGGTTTGCCCCCAGTTATGCCAATCTATTTATGGCACAGTGGGAACAAAACACCATTGTCCCAAAACTGGGGACAGACCTGGTGCTCTGGAACCGCTATATAGATGACGTGCTGTTTATATGGAGAGGAGATCAAATATCTCTTGACCTCTTCTTGAAGACATCAATAATAACTTACTAAACTTGCACTTTACGGCTACCACAAGTAGTTCCTCCGTTGAGTTTTTGGACCTGCAAATAAATATAGAGAAAGAAACAATATTATGCAGCACCTATCAGAAACCGACATCCAAAAACAGTATATACGATTTGATAGCTGCCACCTGCCACAATGGCTTATAAATATTCCTTCTGGGCAATTCAGAAGGATAAAAAGAAATTGCTCAAAACAAGAAACCTTTGAGGAAGAAGCCACAAACTTGAGAGATCAATTCTTACAAAAGAAGTATCCAGAGCAAATTCTGGAATCTTCTCTGGAAATAGTACGTAAATTAGACCGGATACATTTTTTTCAGAAAAATTGGAAATACCAAAGAACGAAATGAATGATAATGTAAGAATAATATTGCCATTCAATTCCAGTATAAAAAGATTAGATATATAATCAACAAACACTGGCATCATATTGTCAAAGATAGAACAATTGGGCACATTTTACCAAATAGACCTCTAATCACCTTCTCTAGGGCTCCCAATTTGGGCTTATTGGTAGCACCCACTATCCCTAATAAATCTGTGAAAAATCCATCAATTCAAAAATGGAATGGGTTTAACTGTTTTTATAGATGTGGCTCATGTATGGGATGTAAATCTACCACAATTCCCTAAAAAAACTATTGAGGTAAAATCCACCAGTAATACCCATATACATAAAATCAGAGATTTTTTGACTTGCATACGGAGAGTGTCATATACATTATTCAATGCCCATGTAGAAACAGTACGTGGGCAGGAACTAAAAGAACCCTAAAAAAACGTATTGCTGAACACATTTCAAATATTAAAAGGGATACGATAAACATACTTTATCACTCCACTTTAAGATGGCTACATAACCAAGACCCACAAGGAATGATTTTTGCAGCCCTAGAGAAGGTTAATATACATTGGAGAGGAGGAGATCACATAAGTAAATGTCCAGAATTGAATCAAGAAAAATTTTTGAGTTTGATTCTATCCTCCCTCAAGGACTAAATGCGGAAATGGAGGTTTTTGGTTTTTTGTAGAATATATGGGTGATATAACTATATTGTAAAATTTGCCTCCTATTTCCTTGCAGTTTTGTGTGCCATGAATTAAATTATATCTGTACATATATACCTATCAAAAGAAATTTATCATGACACACTCTGCAAAGAAAATTTTAAAAATTTAAAAATATTTCATATGAATTTATATAATCAATCAATTTATTATGCTGATATTTAATCATACTGTACTTATATTTGATACAGTTTTACATAAAAAATGTATTGAATATTTTCTATGTATTTTAATTTATATTTTTATATGCAATTTTATCTATGTATATCTATTTATTTATATTTTTAACTAGGTGCCTATGTAAATAATAATATTATTATTACCATTACTCTTAAGCTACTGCCGTATAATTATGTACTGCTCTTCTATGTTTGCATCTCAATTATTTGTATGAAATCCGAAGCTATATAGATAAAACGCATAAAAACCGCATTGGATGGAGATGCCGACTAGCAAGATAAATACACTTTATTAAAAACCATACTAAGGAAAATAAAGAATGGTGATCCAACATGAACATGCGGTATATATTCTGTAGTCATGTTGTCTCAAATCACATATAAAACCGCACTCCATCAATATGGGATTTTATGCATGTTAAAATATGTTTTTTTGGACAAGAAGTTTATAATTGTATTTATAATTAGACTTATAATATTTATCCAGCCAGTATGTTTTTAACATATGTTATTATATATATATATATTATGCACATCTTTTCTATGTTTAATAGTTTTTATATATGCACACTGTTACGATTGAAGGTTATATGATTAGAGAATCCATGTCGGGATTTTCTGACATTCCCTGTGACGATGCAATAATTACTAATGAGAGGCTGGATTTAGCCTTATATAAACCCCCTATACCACAGACGAGACTGGACCACTGAGGAAGGAGTCACTGTTAACTCCTAAAACGCGTCTGGTGTACACAGTCTCGAGGAAAGAAAGAAACCGCAGGCTATCATCTGCGCACCGTCTTTGAATCTTCAGAAGCGCTTCCACACAGCGCACAGGAAGAAAACATAGGATTTCTTGTGTTCGGATAAAAGACACACAGCAACGCCGAATAACTTATTGGGTCTTGACAAACACTTGACCCCGGCGCCTATACCTAGTGTTTGCATTGCTCTGGAGATCTACTCATCAGTATAAAAAAGCGGATCCAAAACCATACCATCGGTGCTTGTACCACGTGGGACGCCACGCAAAGCACAAGTGTTCGGCCGCCTCATTACACCGAAACTGTGAGTAGTTTGTCCATATACAGTACAGTTTAGCAGCAGAATCTTTGTTATATGCTGTGAAGACTTAACACCACAAAGACTTTACATGTACTTACAAATATCGGCTTAGCCGGAACTTTAAGTAACAAGAGAGACATTGCGCAATAGACCTGCGTACCTGAATTGTTTCCTAGAAAAACCTACTACAATCAGCTAAGATTATTATCCATCAGTGCCATTGTTGTATCCTACGATACTACTACCTTGGTTTTATGTTTTACAAAGTGTATGTTTTAAATGATTGATTTTTGAGGATCCTCATTTTATTTTACTTCATTTTATTGAGTTGCTAATAAATAGCTTATTCACATACTGGCTGGTCTGCATTGTGATTCTAGTTGTCGGTGTGCCCCTCTCATCCATCCATTTTAACAATCAAGCCATTTAAAAGATTGGGGATATCTTTTTTAGGGGGAGCACCCATTCCATGCCAATAGAGGGTGAGCCAATCCAATCAACCAAATCCATGAATAAAGAATGGTACCAAAACACCCTCCAACAGCAACTTCTTCCAACAATCCAACAACAGTTTGGTGAAGAACAATGCATTTTCCAGCACGATGGAGCACCGTGCCATAA